>NW_024353517.1:8663655-8890469 GCF_902729225.1 Pteropus medius
AATGCTGAGAGTACTTTCTGGCTTTCTCATAGCAAAGACAGCTCCCTGACTTGCACTATATTAATATGTCGTCTTAGTCATGTCTTATCTCTTCTACTAGACTATGATTTCCTAGAAGGCAAAGAATCTAATTTCCTCATTTAAGAGCAGGTATTCTAATCAAATATGTGTTGGAAGGAAGGAAGCAGGGAGGAAAGAGGGAAGGGGAAATAAAAGTTCATATGTGTGAAAATAATAGGAACAAATTATCATGACTTAAAACAACCATTCTGATAATGATGTTGATTTTTATACTTCTGAGTTGCCAAACAAATAATTCAGAGAGAGTTCCCTTTTAAAATTAAAAAATACATATATTCATAGTATTAGGAATAAAAAAGTGGAAAAACACTACTTGGGATGATACCAACATAGAAAAGACCAAAAACTTGTCCGTGACTCTCCTCTTTTGTTCTCATAATTAAGTAGTGCTTTCAGAATATTATGAAAGGAACTCCAAATCTGGGCATAATCCCACACGTCCCCAGCCTATGGAATGTCTGAGTCTGAAATAGTAAAATGTGAGAGAAGAAAATGTTAGCTAATATTTGTATATTTTACAGAGTCACAAGAAGAATAAGAAGAGATTTCAGGAATCAATTATTCCAGCGCCTTAACTTTAGATAAAGAATCTGCAGCTGTTCCGTAAATACTTCATATACCTTGATACCTCCATGATTCTCTCAGGTGATAATCCTTCTGCCACGAATTACCTCTCTTATGTTTGTCCCAATTCAGATGTCACCTCCTCCTGATACCTTCACTGGTTCTCTCAGCTAGTTTATTAATCCTCCTTCGAGCCCACTGGATCACTCTTACACACTTTTATTTCTACTCTGATAAATGCCGGTTTTCCCAACTAGACTGAGTTCCTTTTCAGTAGGAACTATGTTTACCTTATCCACCTGCAAACACTTAGCATAACATCTAAAAAAAAACAAAAACAAAAAACAAAAAAAACTTCACAAATTGATATTGATATTGAATTGAAATATCCAAGTTAACCGAAAGAGAAGGGAGAAGCTGGCATGGGCTCACCTCTTCATGAAGTCTAAGAAACTTGACTCTTATCTACAACAGCCCCCACAAACTAATCACCTAACATCATAAAACACAATAACACCTTCAAAACAGGCTTGAGAGGGATAACTTAAAAAGAGACTAAATTGTTATGGAGGTGGGGGAAGGAGCTGATCCTCTACAGTACAGTATCTTGGAAAAAGAAATAGATTGAAAGGAACAATGCTTTCTTCTCTTAACTCTCTTTTCTTCATCTCCTTTTGCTTCCTTCTTGTGCTCCTTCTCCTTCTCCTTTAGATAAAGATGAGTATTAATAGCTGGATCTTTAAAAGTTATGAAATCTCCCCATTTTTTATATCTATTACTTCTCTAGAACCATGTGCCTGCACTTTACCCCAAAGGCCAGGTGTACTTCAATTAGAGATACCACAAAAATAAGAAAAAAGAAAAGCTGGTCCACGTTGATTTGTGCTGGTTTGAAACATAATCTATATTACTATCACTGAGGGTTGGACTACACTTTGTTGTTTGTGGATCTTGACAAATGAGTTAAGATTGATAAGAATATTTATGCATTTAAGAGGATATCAGTTAATGTCATTCTGAAAAAATACTGTCGGTGTGTTATGTCAGAAAATACTATCAAGAAAATGAAATGAGGTGAAAGGCACTTAGGATATTCTCTGCAACAAGTAAACAATAAAACAAATATACCTAGCTAGAGATATTCCAGATGCCTCCTTCAAAGTCACACATAGTGGGATTTCAATAGCAACAAAATTATTCTCTCTGCTGCCACTATGCCATTTTCATTAAATAGTACTAACACTTTTAAGATAAGCTCTTTTTTAGAGGAATTAAAATTACTTTAAGAATTGGGCTTTCTTTTGCACACTTATATTCATGGCAGCATTACTAACAATAGCCAAAAGGTAAAAACAAACCAAATGTCCATCAATGGACAAATGGATGAACAAAATGAGGTACACCTACAATTAAACATTTTTCAGCCTTAAAAGGGAAGGAAATTCTGAAACATGGTACAACACAAGTGAACTTTAAGGATATTATACCAAGTGAAACGAGCTAGTCATTAAAAATAAAACAAAAAAACTATGATTCTTCTCATACGAGGCACCTAGAGTAGTCAAATTCATAGAAACAGAAAAGTAGAGGGGTGCTTTCCAGGGGCAAGGGGGAAGGGGAAATGGGGAGTTGTTCAGTGGGTTTAGAGTTTCAGTTTTGCAACTGAAAAAAGTTCTGGAGATCCGATGCATAGCAATGTGAAAACAGCACAACTGAATTAAATGCTTAAAAACTGTAAAGATGGTAAGTTTGTTACGTGTTTTTTTTACCACAACTAAAATTTTAAAAAATTGTATATTCCTTGAAAAAAAAAAAAAAGCCTGAAACAACGTTAACTCCAACACTGCCATTTAGTTTTTGATTGTCACTCTCTACATTGTAACTGTACAAATATCTCTCGTACACACAAGTAACGTACAAGTTGACTAGAAAGTATTCTATTTATTTAGCCCCATTATGTGTAAGGTAACATATCTGGCTTTGAATGAAAGGGGAAAAGAAGGAAAGTGTTTCACCAACTTCTATTTTTTAATAGAAAACATATGAGGAAGGCAGTGTTGGATGAGTCTCAGTGAGTCCAGATAATGAAAGACAAGATTTATATCGATGCCAAATCAAGAACCTGCTACTATACTATAACCAGTATATCAGTGTACATATTTGTCTGAGTATCCGAATTTCTGAAAGCTTGAGTTTTTCATACAGATGGGTCTATGCACATTATCAACAATTTCTAAATTCCACTGAATGCTTCTCTATTTCAGGAGATACCTGATGTTGCCTGTTAGCCCTAAGCTACAATGGAGTCAAACCCCTTTCCTCAAGCACCAAACATCATTTTGAAGAAAACTTGTAAGCCAGAGAAATGAAGGAATAGACAATGACATGCATTATCTTGAGGACTCCAACACAAATGGGGTCTGAATGAGGAAATTGCGTGGATCACTCTAACAAAGGCAAATACTGCCTTTACCACCCACAATGAAACTCAGAGATAAGCTTTCTACTTACAGAGAAATCAAGAGTCTGGATAGAGAAACCTTGGCAGCACCTATAAGCAGTGAGTAGTAGGGGAAACTTTTCAATATAAGGTTTGTATCAGGTTGATTTTCTTAAAAGTCAAAAGAGAAAGGAGCTGATTACATCTTAGCTAAAGGGGAGAAGCAAAATAGCTTGGTTCCCTGATGGTAAAGCTCCATTAAAAAGAAAAAGTATGAAGGACAATTTTAAAAGTGTATACCACTTTATTCCTATATTTCTATTGTGACTATGTCTGGAAAACAAATGAAAAAGTGGTGTATATACACCATTCTACCTCCTATAGTCAAAAATGACAAGGGAAAGTGACAAATCAGTTCAAAATACAAAACCTGCTGAAAGGAAAACAAATCTGCTAGAATCACAGAACCCGGGGTTGGGAAGCCACGCTGTCCAACTCCTCAGCAAATGAAAAGCATTCCTTGAAAATCCTCACTGATGGACCATCACAACCAGCCTAAGACCTCTCCATCTTTGGTCAGCTATGGCTTATAAATATGTCCTTGTAATACTGAGAAAGTGGATCTCCCTTAGCCCTAGTTCCACCATTTGGGTGACTCAGAATTATTCTAGCACCTCTTTCACAGGGCTGCCTTTCAGATTTTTCCAGAGAGCAATGTTATCCTTTCTGTTTCTTCTTGTCTCTGTTAACCAAAATTTCTTAGTTCCTTCAGCAGTTCCTCAGAGAATCAATCTGGCCTCTCCCAACTGAATGCACTCTGGTTTTAAATACCTTTCTTAATTTTAACATCTCTATCACCTCTAAATAGGTTAGCCCTGAGTCCCAGTTAATTTCAACTCATTAAAAAATGACTTTAAAATTTTTTGACTTCATATAGGCTGTAAATTAGTTGCATACATGTATTTTATATATTATCATTATAAAATATAACTTCGACTAATCTTTTTATTATCTAGAAATGTTGGTGAGGCATTAAATTCAATACGTCAAACCAGCCTAACTCGTCCCATCAGCTGTCAGGTAACAGCATTAACCTGCACCTGCGCATTGAAAATGAACACGGAGCACACGTCTCTTTCACATACCCCAAGCAGAACACACACACATGCCCACAGACATACCTGCTCAATGTTATCCCCACAATGTCTCTTCATTGCCTCCTTTCTGTTGCTACTGCTACCCCCTCATTCAGGATTCCATCAATACTCACCTGGGCAGTGTCGGTAAATCAGGTCTGCCTGACTGTGGCCTCTACCCTTAGTTCCCATTTTTCAGAGGACTTACTTCACAACCAAATTTCAGTGTTTACTGACACCAACTCTGCTCTAGGCCCTGCTCTAAGTGCAAACAGAGATATGAAAATGAATGTGAACCTTTGCCTTCAAGTAGTTGCAAGTCTAATGGAGATAAAAGAACTTAATAAATAATTGTAGTACAAGGCAAAACAAACAAATACGATCTTGTTCAAAGTGCTATGAGAATCTTGATTCAAATGGAGAAAGGGAGAACAGTAAATTCAGACCTTAAAGAATAAGACACATTCTAAAAAACACAATTTAAAACGAGCTCTACACAGCTCATGTTTTCTAAAGGCAAGATCAGAATTAGCTAGGTGTAATTAGGCATCAATGGTAGGTAAGAGGTAAGATAGGTTTGATCATTTTAGAAGATAATTTCGAATATGTCAGAGATGCTGCGAAAAGGTACTGAAATAAATATCTTATTAAAAGTATAAGTTAGTCTACAGCCATGCCACCCTGAACAAGCCTGATCCCATCTGATCTCGGAAGCTAAGCAGGGTCAGGCCTGGTTAATACTTGGATAGGAGACCATCTAGGAAAATCAGGTGCTGTAGGTGTAAAAAAAAACAAAAAATAAAGTATTTTAAGCTGACAAGGTCCTTGCAATCTGTGAGGTCAACCAAGGATTGCCTCACCTAAAAAATGAAAATAAAAAAATATAAATAAAAGTATAAGTTAAAAAGTTTGCCATATATACAATGAAACATGGAGCAATCTTTAAAAACTACATTATCAAATCAAATAAAGAAATAAAATATAGTTAAGAGAAAATGTAGAATGCAAAATTTTCCATATGATCTCAATTTTATTTTATATTGCATATTGCACATACATATCTACTTTTGAGCATTTGTATTTGAATTTACATATAGGAAATATATGTGTTTTATGTATGTATATGTAGGAAATACAAACATAAATATATAAAGAATAAATGTACAAACAGCATATATCACAGTCCTTATCTCTATTTGGTAAATTTATGAAATATTTAGATGTGCTTTATATTTTCCTAATGAAAACATTTTAAAATTATAACCAGAAACTCCTTTCCAAAAAACGTTGTTTTTAATGAAGAAATAAGACTTTAATGAACAGATAATAGTGTGGAAGTGGAGAATGGGTTACAACCAAAAAAGCTTATGAACAAATGAGCATGGAAGTGACTGGTTTGTGAGAGGGATGCCATGTGGTCCATATCAGTGGAAATACTGAGTAAATTACTCAATATTAATTGTTTGAATTTCAGTTAAAATACTTACCTCTTTTGTGCATTTTTTCATGGCATTTTAAGAATGTCCATTCTAATCAAAATATGACAAGCAATAGTATTAATGAATAGAGGGTCAAGATTCCCATCTTTATGAGGTATCAGAAAGTGAAGACGTATTGTTAGAGGTAAAAAATATCAGCAAAAAAGTTTAATTCTTAGGAATCCACAGTAGGATGCTGCAAAGATCAATGTCACCACCAGAAAATACATTTTCATTATTACAATGGATTCCTGTTGGACCACCTTAACTCTATCTCTTACATTTTATTGACTCATTTATTCAACACATATTTTCTGACCACCTCAAGACAAGCAGCACATTAGGCACCAAGAATAAAGCTGTGAACAAAAGTGAGTAGCCCTATCCTTGTGGCATTTACATTCTTTTTACCAGACTTCCTTCTCTATTAGGCAATATTCCTAAAATCCTGTTTTTGTCACACCACTTTTGCACTCAAAAAAATATAATTTCCTTCTGGATAACATCCAGCTTTCCACAATCAGAACAATGAGATGTAAAAAGGGCAAAGAACCAGAAGAGTAAAGAACCCTTCTTCATGTGGCAAGTTACCATCACCCTAATTATCATGTGTTGCCTTACCTGTTAACGGGGAACAAGAACATGTCCCCTGCTATCCTGCTAAGGTTGTTATGAGATGATGGATGAAGAGCTTTAACCTATAAAGCTCTGAACCATCTTTTGTCCACAATCCTTTGTTCAGGAATGCCCCATTATCCTTTCCTCCTTGCCAGACAGCATCCTCCCGCTAATGCATAACCTTGCTTATGTTAGTCCCTCCTCCCTGGACAGCCTCTCCTTCCTTTCTGCCCATTCAGATCACACTACTCACTTTTTCCAAAACCCACTACCTCCAAGAAGTCTTTCCTAATACCTCTAGGGAGGAAAAAAAACACGTGTGTGTGTGTGTGTGTGTGTAGACAGACAGAGATAGAGATATACCTGTATATATAAATGTTCACATTACAATAATATACATATAATGAAATATACCTAAAATCTCTAATAGTGTGCTTTAACTCTCCCTGCTTAAACAAAAGAAAATGAAGCCAATTCTGGGTCTTATTTGTTTGCTTGTTTCTTTTATTTTGCTCATACATTAATACATTCGCTAACTTGCATGGATATAGGTTCTATCATCATTTGTGTTATTCAAAAGGAAAGACATTTTGTTTGTTTCTTTTAGTAGACAAGATATTTAAAAGTAAATGATTTTAAAATCTACTTTGAAAAATAACATGAGCGTGGAAATTTAAAAACTTCTTGGAAATGTTGAGGGGGAGGTCCCAAATCGCAAGTCACTTAAGTGATTATCACCATAATTACAGCAAGGCACCTGATGAATTTTAAGTTATTAAATGAATCATGGATGCATATGAAACACAGGTTTGCAGTACAGTGAAAATGACTCAATATCCAGAGATATTTCCCTTGATATTGTTAATTAAATGGCAAGCATTTCCTCCACCCTATCTAAGCCCTACTTTCTGTAAAGGGTCTTCAGGTATGAAAATGAGGCCCAACCTCAATTCAACCTCAACAAGAACCTCCCAAATCTCCCAGTCAAGGAGAATCATTACTTTCCTTGTACTTCTACAGTACCTTGAATACAATATATGGGATAGCCTAGAAAACCTGGGTTGTAATCATTTACAGTTTATAATATGTTGTCTCGTAAATCTCATTTCATTTGAGCCTCACGAGTGTCCTTCCGAGACAAATTTTACAGACAGGAGAAACTGAAGGTTAGAAAACTGAAGTGATTGGTGAATGAAGGCACTTGAGCACATGTCTCCAGACTGTCTTTAGTGCTCTGCGCCCTCTGCCATGATGATTTTTATAAAAATGATTGTCTACAATGTTCCTGATTAGCTTTTATTTCCCCTACTGCTTTTCACATAGAAGGCTCAAGAAATATCTGCTAAATTAAACTGAAAATCAAAAGTCGGACAACTTAAAACTCTGGGAAGGTGGTGGTGAGGTGCTTAACATTTAAACTGTGCATTATATGCTGCATTAATTAATTAATACACACATCTTATATTTATGAAGCTCTGGCCCCTAAGAGAGGCAGGACACATCACAAAATAACTATATTCCACGTGAGCTGATGTGCTCAGAGGCCATAAAATGCCCTTCTGTGCAGACAGGCAGTCAATTCCTGAGGTCATGGGTATGTTGCAAAGACCTCAGACTTTTAAGTCAAATAGACTTGGATTCAAATCCACACTCTACCTCTTTGAGTCAGGGCAAATTACTTGATTTCTCAAGTTTTAATATCTTTATTATGAAAAATGAGATAACCATACCTGTCTCACAGAATTATTCTGAGAATTAAAAGAACATAGAGTAGTACATTGTTGGTGCACAAAAAAATATGCCCTTGTCTTTCTGTGGTAGACAGAATTCTAAGATGGCTCCACCCGTCCTCTATGTATAATCCACTCCACTTGAGCATGAGTGGGACTTTGAATATGATGGAATAGTCACTCCCTGGATTAGGTTATGCTATATAACAGCGGACCCTAACCCCATGCCCATGGCCTGTTAGGCACCCAGCCGCACAGCAGGATGTGAGCGGCAGGTGAGCTAAGAAAGCTCCATCTATATTTGCAGCCGCTCCCGAGCACTAGTATCACTGCCTCAGCTCCACCTCAGATCATCAGGCATTAGATCCTTATAGGTGCACCAGTCCCTGGTACCAGAAAGTTTGGGGACCACTGCATTCCTCCTTAGCAGGAGAAGGAGAACCACCTGTTGGTCTTGAGGAAGCAACTGCCATACTGTGAACTGCCTATGGAGATGGCCACATCATAGGATCCTGAGGGCAGCCCAGAGCACAGAAGAGTGGTCTTGGCTGGCAGCCAGCAGAAAATGAAGCCTCAGTCCTACAACCTCAAGGAACTGAATTCTGACAAGAATCTGAATAACTCTGGAAGAGAACCACAGATGCAGTGACTACAGCCTTATGAAGCCCTGAGCAGAGAACCCAGCTAAGCCAAGGCAAGATTCCTGACCCACAAAAACATAATAAGCATATATTGTTTTAACCAATAAGTGTATTATGATTTGTTATGCAACATGAGAAAACTAACATACCTTCCCTAAATAAAATGAGCTGAGTGGTCTGTAGGATTTTTTAAATTCCTAAAGATATCAAATCATTTTAGAAATACTCTGATCACCCACCCGATTCTCAGGAATGGTACCCTTTAGATCACCAAACACTGGAGAATCCCGCTGTCATCAAGCTCCCCATATGTTCTACTCAAGGAATTCCTAGAAAAGGCATTGATTCATCATTCTTATATTATTTTCCAGGACAACCTGTCATGTGAAGAGAAAACAGAATCACACAACTTCAGAGTAAGAAGGATCCCTTAGAAATGCTTAGGAGTAATCTTGTCCTATTTTCATTGTATACATGGAAATAATGAGGCCCAGAAATATCTTCCTCAATCTCTTGCAGATAGTCAGTTATAGGAACATAGCCAGCTTTTGCGTAGCCTGAATTTATGCAATTTGGAGCCAATACAAAATTACTTACCAGGTAAATATTAATTTAAAATAAAAAATAAATCAGACCAAATTACATTTTTTTAAAAATTACAAATACATAAACATTTCAACATCCAGACACAACTTTAATAGTTATTTCTTAAAATTTTTGTCTGTATATGCTTTCATTGTCTCTTCATCTAACAACTTTGCCATATTTTCTGTAGAGAAAATATATGACTCAATCTTGTCTTTAATTTGATTGGTTTACTTATTTCTAATTATTAAAAGTTAACAAATGTTTAATTCAGATTTGCCATTCATTATTGTTAATGTCATATAAATAGTTAGGATTATTGTCAAATTTAATTTAAAGACAAACAATTTCTATCACATACGAGCTATAAAATTTAGAAGAATTTTCCACAGACTAACTTCTGTACATTTCACCTCTGCAGCAGGTAAGTTCATTATACAACTTCTGGACTTTTGTGTCATGACGCCAAGTCTGCAGAATGGGCAACTGGAGTGCTCCTGACAATGATTTACTCGGAAGAGACTGTAAACATAATGATAATCTACTGAACTGAAATTAAATGTATCCCCAACTTAACTTCCTCTTAACCAAATCCCCAAAATGACAATGGCAACATCACTGTCATTCAACAGGAAAAGAGAAGTAAAGGAGGTGACTGAGAGGGAAACACTACCAACCCTAACCAAGCATAGTCAAAACATCTTCCTTTTGCAAATTTACAAAAACACCTATGAAGCTGAAGCTCGATTAGCTTCTGATCAGTGAAAGTAGAGGACATCAGCTTTACCTTGAAAAATGTGAGACAAATGAAGCTTTCCGTGGAAGGAGGAAGATAAGGCATGGGAAGATTAAATAACTTCCCAAAGTCTCATAGCTAGTAGAGGGTGGAAGTGGAATTGAATCTGGGCAGCCTGAACCCAGTTTTCACACTCCTCCCCAGCATGCTACATGTACTGCCTGGCACAGGAGGAAGGCTGTGACCATGCATGTGTTTGCATGTGTACATGTGCATGTACCCACGCAGGTGTGCATATGTATGCATGTGCGTGTTTGGCAGCAAAGGAAGCAAGTCTTCTGGGATTCGATCTTAATGTGGAGTTGACTTTTTTTGAGTTCTTATTTTGTTCTACTTGATTACAACTGTAGTCCAAAGGAATAAAGAATGAGTTGTTGAGCTGATTTTAGAGACCATGAACAGCAGTCAGTGTTGCCCCCAAAATTATTGTTACTCAGCAGTAACTGGAAAGCCCATCTCAAGGCTTTTTCCCCCAGACCAGAATATGCTAGTTAAAACCTCCATTATCAGGATGTCAAAAGTAGGAGGATAAACTAACTCAGAATGATAAACTAACTCTTTCCTTTTAGTGAGACAGAAGCACTCTTTAATCCAATTGCTTGTCATATCTGTGAACAAGTCTCCCAGTGGTGATACCTTAGCCACTGAAGAGTCCAAAGAACTCTGAAGAAAAAATTAGGAGAAATGGCTCTATGTCTCATTCCCACAATTACTCTACCTATAACATTTCAGATAACTCCTATTCCTCTCTTGGTCTCAGTCTCCTCAATGGGATAAGGAATTCTATAGCTGTTTCAAAGTTCTATAATCTATGCTTTTATCTTTAAACCGCCAACTGAAAGCATCAGAAGAGAAAACATTCAAAGCTATGAGGTGGGGGCGGGGAGGGGGAAGGGTGCGCGATATCCTGGAATTATCTCAGATCTCTCTTTCTCATTTAGAGTAATAGCAGTTTTTAAAAAATAGCTTGATTTCTTTGAATGCTAAATGAAGAATAAATTTTTAATTCTTTTTAAAGGAAAAACAGTAAGGATTTCAATTCTGAAATTGAAAGTCACCTACAAGAGACAGGAAATCTTAGTAGAAGTCTTCGAGAGAACCCTGGCTCTCTGGCTCCCTACTCCCAGAGTTTCTCACTGTTTTAATCCCCAGGCTCAGGGGTCTCCTCCACTTGCAAGTTTGAAGAAGTCAGAACATCATTTTGGTGTGACAGATGAAGTACCGGAAAATCAAGTTCTGGTCGCGGAACAACATTGCTCAGTTAGGGGACTGTGTGTGAGCCTCTGAGCCTTCTTTTCCTTGTCTATAAAGGAAAGAAGCTTACCTAGTTACTTCTTTAGGTCTTTACATCTCAGAAATTCTGCTTTTTAAAAGGCAAGATACTCTGAAGAGTGAAATAAGCAATGGCTTTTGCTGCGGACATGTACCAAGCATTAATCAAAATAAGCAATCCTTCTCCTTGTTCTGTTCAATGTGCTACCAAGCTAAACCTCTTCGTCATGAGTTCAGAACCACGAATGATAAATAACATTTGCTTGACTGAGTTTCATAATTCCCTGGTGTTTATAAAAAGAATATTTATTTTAAAGAGTATTTTAAAAACAATATAACTTAAGGAAAACAGCACACTACAACTAATGCATCTACTTCTTTCAGTTGGCCCAAGTAATCCTCAAAGTTTTTTTCTCACCCTTACTGATCACCTACTCCATGCCAGGCCCGGTGCTGAGTGCTGGGGTACTGAGGGAAAGAGAAGAGCATGACCCCAGGATAACATTGTCATAGTTCCACCTTCAAGAAGCACACTATCATTCTAGGTGGTAATCCAACGTAAACTGATATGGGGTAGAAGCCCCTGGCCCAAGATGTTGTAGTGAGGTGCCGGAGAGAAATATCTTCTTCTGTGTCTAGCTTTGCTCCTTGGAATACAGTGAGATTGAGTCAGAGTTTTGTGCTGAAAATCAATGGCTCTCAGACTTTCACACATCAGAATCACCTGGAAGTCCTATTAAAACAGATTGCTAGGCCTCGCTTCTGGACTTCCCATTCAGAAGATGTGGGGCGGGGCCGAGAGTCTGTAGTTCTAATGAGGTCAGAGGTGATGCTAATGTTACTGCGGTGGGGCCCAAACTTGAAGAATCCCTGTTAAAAGGCATGATTATAAACTGAGCTAATTAGCCTGAGACGAGGCTCTGACATTGGTAGGGTTAAGAAGCTCCTCAGGCATACTAATGTATAGCCAGGTTAGGCTGAGTCACTGGGTTAGCTTAGATAACGTTACTTTCCCCAAATCACTGCCCTTATAAGACACTTTTAAGTTTGCGTCTGTTTCTAAGCACCCTGCCCAATTAATGATTTCTTTCTCTATAGGTTCAAACTTCTAGGTAACATTATGCTTAGGATGACATCTCCCAGAGAAGACTAAAATGAAGCCCATAATTTTTTATCACTGACTACATACAAGGTGCTGTGACCCTGACACTGTATTGGGTGCTGGAGAACACAAGGATGGGGACACACCATGAACTGGGTAGGTGCTGAAGGACACAATGGTTAATTTGTTAACTTATTTATTCAAAACACATTCCTCGAGTACTCACTCCATGATATGGCAGGATGCTCAGGCTTTTCTCTTTAAAAATGCGAAGCTGTGGAGGTTTTTAAGAATGAGAGTGATATAATCTGAATTGCATCTTTGTAGCATACATCTCAGATTCATTAGCAGGTCCTTGCAGCAAGAGATGCTGAGAAAAAGGGTCACAATTAAGTAAGCAGAGGGAAGGAGGAAGAACTCTCTGGGAAAGGAAGGAGGAAATAGTAGTTATTAAGGAGGCTAGTGACTAGAGGAAGAGGCTAATAGAGCTGCAAAGATTACAATAAAACACTGACAATCCCAGTCTCAATTAGGAAAACAGAAATACCATTGTTGTTATTAAAAGTCATCCATGACATACTAGGTGATGAGAGAAATATGCTACTTTAAAAAGGGCAAGTTGTCCTTGAGGCAGTTTTAATAAAAAGCCAATGAAGTTTATAAGAATGGGGGAATATTGGCTAGTAACCCCCATTCCAAATTTACTTCAGCCTCCTATAATCTGGAAACATTACTGAATAACATCTCTACTTAAAATCTCCAGCTTCTTTGAGCTTCAGGCACTGCCTCCTACTCTCTGCCACTCTCCTGTTCAGCTCCATTACCTGTCTCTCCTTTTTTTTTTTCATTGAATAAATGTACTCTCTAAATTCTGTTCTCCTGTGGAAGTCATATCACATCAATTGACTAAAAAAATACTTTCTCTAGTGATGAATGCAATATTTTTTCTCAAGCACCTACCATTATCCTTAGATTTAGTCTCTTGTTTCCAACTGCCTCTGGACATACTTTCCAGGTTATCCCTTAGGCACCTCACGCTGGAGGATAATATTTTATTCATTTTCACCCACTGGCGTGCTCTTAACATTAAAAAAACAACCAACCAACAAACAATCTCAAATGTACTATGAAAGCATCTCTAATTCTAACTGGATATAATTTTAGCCTTGTGCTTTCTAACACTATAATAATGGTCCATGATTCCTCTAACATTATAATAATGGTTCATGATTTCACCTCTTTCCAGATGTTAAGATCATTGAAGGCTATGAGTATGTCTTGTTTGTCTGCCTATCCGCAACCTGAGGCTTGCACTTATCATTTGTTAAGTGTATTTCAGAAGGCAAAAAGTGTCACAAAGGGCTTATTTTAAGCCTCCCAGAAAACTTACACAGTTAATTTATAAGAAGACATCCTCAGGAAAACAAGAGAATAGATCTGGCTCTCCTTAACGGACAAGAGGCAGAACTGGGGATTCTCATCTTTTTCTTTCCCTATGACAGGGCAGTGAGATCATAGTCTCAAAAGGGTAAAAGCCAAAGCAGAGTACCCAGAGGAGAGAACAGGTTTGCTGCTATCACCAGATAGAGATCGCTAAGGAGGGGAACATTCATATTAAAGATAGACAACTTATCGGAATTCCAGTAAAAGAAGCTCATGCTTGACCAGTCTATCATCACAGTGGCATTTAAAGTGTCACCAAGAGTGTCAGTCTGCATGTACTGTGACATTTCAGAGCAATTTGGGCCAGCAGGCCTCTCTAGCTTTATAAAGCCCTCTGTTCTCAGAGGAATAGGGTTGGCCTGAGAGAAGAATCTTGCAGGGCTAAATCTAAAATAAGAAAGTTTCAGCCTCAGAGTCACAAAGTGTGGGCAACCCTCCTGGGCCACTTTCTCTTGAACTGCGACAGTAAGTGTGTGAATCTAGTCACAAGTGTGATTGTTCCTTGCAGTGAGTCTTTGAGCATCATCCAAGACACAAGGGATCGTCTGCCTTCATCACATTCTTATGTATAATTGTAAAAGGCAATCAGATTCAGACTTGAGGTCTAAGACAAGCAGGAATGTAAAATTGCCTGAAGCTTTTTATTGAATTAGTAACTTTGTTTTCTAAAATAGTCCCTTCAGGGGTCCATTGATTCAGCCTTTGTTCTCTCTTTACACACATTCTGCCACTATCAATATCCTTTATATAGGTTTTAGAGTCTCTACTGGCAATTTACTCCAATATGTCTTTATGTCTTGCACAATGTAGAGCTCTTTTACCCATTCTCAGTAGAGCTGAAAAGAACTTCAAACTTTTTTCAGTGTTTGTAATGTAGCTTCCCATAAAGATACCTTTTAAGCCACATGTTAATCTTCCCTTTCTAAAATCAAAATATTCCCATTTTTCTTGGTTCATTCACTTGACAAATATTTAGAGATTTCCTTCAATGTGTTGGGCATCACGTGTGCATATGGATACAATGGTGAGCCAAACCAGATCTTGCCTCAACTGAGCTCAGAGTCTAGTGGTGGGAGAGAAAGATGGCAATCAAATAACCACATAAGTTAAATGTGAACTTGTATCTGTGAAGGAGAGATATGTGTTGAGTGGGACTATAATACCAGGAGAGGGCAGTCAGGAATGTCTTTACTGAAGACATCAATGTTGAGCTGAAGTCCAAGGGCTGAGGATGGAGGTACCTAAGTAAATACTTTTGCAGGTAAGGGGAACTCTATGTAGGAAGACTCTGTCATGTGAGAGTGTGAAGAATAAGATGAATTTTTGTTTAAGAAAAAAAGTTGTCTTTGTAGACTACTGGGAAAATAATTGCCTATTTCAAATCTATTGAAAGGTTTAAGGAGTTGGTGGGATGAAATGAGGGGGCGGGGAGACATGCATTTTGAGAAGTCACCGTGACGGCAATCTGGGTAAACATCAAATGGAGGGGATATTTAGTACCAGGGTGGACTGATTGGGAGTGTTTCCAACAGCCCGGGTGAAAGAAATAAGATTAAAAGGATGGCAGTGAAGCAATTCATGATTAGTCAGACAGAGTATGGTGTAGGAGCAACAAAATGAGTCGAAATAATCTCTAGGTTTCTAGAATAACAGGATAGTCTGAGTACCATTCATTGAACATGGCAATACTGCCAACGGACACAGAGAAATAAGATCACAGGTTTGAATTCTGATGTGTTTAGCTTCAAAATTTTCCTTTGCTAACCCTCTTTTTTTCCCCTCTAGCTTTTAAGCATCTTTTAAAATTTCTCTTCTGGAATCTCTATAAATTAAAAAGAAAGAGGGCAAAAAGATATAGAAAAGCATTTCTTTAAATCTTGTTTGGCAGATGGTAGGAGGAGTTCAAACATCTGCCACATTTGAAAATCCAACTCTATTTACTCTTCCAATACATGTTAATCACTCAACAAATTGAAAATAAAACAAATGACGCCTTTCTCTCCAGCCACACAATCTAACTCATCAGTCCTTATGAGCATCCATCATGAGGCTGATAAAATTTCTCCATCCCCTAAAATATTATACGAATTTGCTAATGACCTTTGACTTACTTATTTTTAATGCATATAGCATTTCTTTCCAAATTAAGTGCAAGCTCACTAATGATAGGAACCACATCTTACATTTCTAAGGCAGTGCAGAAAATGCTCTAGGATAAAATACTTTAATCCAGATACAATAGATAGCATACATTTCTCAATTTCTGACACTGCTTTGAGAATTGGTAAGGGTATAATGGTATCTGGCATAATAAAAAGACAATCATATTTGGGGATTTGAATAATAATGCCAGTATCATCACTTAACTAGCAAGCAAGAGTGGGCAAACTATTTCACTTCCCTGGGCTTCAGTTGCCTCTGTTAGTAATCTCTGAAGATTCAGTTCAATGGGATCCTGGACCTTAAAGCATAAGCATGTATCACAGAAGCCATAACGGCTTTCCTTATCTTTCTCGAGTAAGTGTTGAACAAATAAAGGCATGAGTAAAATATCTGAATGAATGAAGCTCACGGAAGAGTTGACCTTGGAGTGAGTAGAAAGGGTATTAATTAGGTAGTCAGGAAGACGGGATCCTAACCTCAGTTTAGCCACTGACTCACTCCTTGATCCTAGGCCAGTCTCTTCTCTTCTGTGCCTCGCTTTTGTGCCTCGGGTTCTTCCCCTATGAAACTTCTCTCAGTGACGCTGTACATTTTTTTCTGATACCCTAGCGTTATAGCCCCAGAGCTGGGGAGCCACAGAGAGAAGAGCTATACTCAATTATATCCTAAAAATGAAGAGAGGGACAATAAACTAAGAGCATTGTTCATTTCCAGTGTGAAAAGACCTCTTCCAACAGGAAATGACAGCACTTAGATTTATCCCTTAGATCCATTCTGTATTATTTTTTCTGTCTGTGCAAGGGATAGCAAGAGAAATTCCACTTTAGGAGACGTGATTGTGTAACAAGTGAGTCCTCATTGATTCTAAAGGCAGGACCTTTTGGGGCAGGAACAGGCAGATTCCAATTGCCTCACAAAGATTGGCCTGGGTTTCCAGGTGAGCAACTCTGAGTCCCTCTGCAACAATTAGAGATTTTCCATGTTCGTAGTTCAAAGGTTCAAATTGTCCCAGAATTTTATGCTCTAGGTTCGATTGACTCAATACAACCCGCTTTTTCCTAAGAAAGAAAGACAACAAAAAAACTGTCTTTGCTGCTGACTTAACTTAATCCCACTAATTATCCATATATTTTAGAAGCCTAATTTTCATCTACTGTATATCACATAGAAAAAATTAGAGTGACATTGAGTGATGCCAAAATACTGGTACTAGAATAATGCTGCCAGGTAATTGAGATGAGCTCTAACTAAATAACCCATTATTATTATTACCAGATAGAAAAAACAGAAACCACATGCTTTCCATTACTAACAGGGTCTACTATTGAGCTGAATGAGTTTTATTTGGGAAGATTGAGTTTTAGCTAAGACCTGTTACAGAGAAATTCAGACATTTGTAATGATATTCATCCTCTTTGTACCATGTGCAAACATTATAACTATTAAGGAGCAACCTTAAGAGAGGTTTTCTTTGCTCTGTGCAGTTCTTTCACTGCAGCTCCTAAATCCAGATTTCGGTCAACACCGGAATGTGATAGAATGGAATATTCTTTGTTTCTTTGATATAAAAATCTTCAGAAAATGTAGATGATACTGTATGAGATTTTATCAAAGCAGAAATAGCTTGAAGTATTATAGGACATCAGTAAGAAATGAGGCTGGAAAGGTTGATGGAGAACATTGAATACTAAGCTTAGTATCTAACTTTATCTTTCAGGCTTTTGAAGATTTTGAAAAGGAGGTGTGACATAATCAGCTTCTGCTTTAGGATATATAGGTAATAATTTTATTTTGACTTAATATTTCATTTCAAATAGCATTTTGTTTAGGACCTGAGTTCAAAATTTATCTCAATATTCTTTAGAAGCTTTAAAAATCATCTCTAGCTTAGCAAAATCTGCATTTTGGTGTGGACTTTGCTTTGCCCTTCATTCTCATAGTTAAGACATTTCCTTCACATAAAATAAGTCTGGATGAAAACTTCTCCTAATGGTCAAATGATGCTCCATGACCTATGTGCAAGACTCTGTAGCTTACAGAAGTTAGGAGAGCAGCAAGAAGGGCAGGTGGCAATGAGAGGTTTCAAACATAACAGCTGAGAAGCACTGGTGCTGATGGGCATGGTGCTGGCACAGTGCCAGGCATCAGGCTCATCCAGGAACTCACAGATCTATCCTCAAACTCAGGGACAATGAATTCACAAAGTTCCAGAAGTCCCCGTAATGTTTTACAAAGTAACGAGGTTTTACTGAATCATAAACATTTGCATGAACTTTAACAAGTTGATTAAAGGAAAGAAATAGAAAAATGACCAAACATCAGGCTGCCCTGAGTTCTTTAGCCAAGCCCTAGAACTTGGACCAGCATGCCAAGGCCCACATTCCCTCCAGGGCTGTCCAATCTGCCCTTGAGAGTTGACCTTGGAAAAAGGGCAAAATGATTTGAGTTCAATTTCTTTGATTCTGAATTTCTCATAGGCCACACTTCCCTCCTCTCTCCTCACTTCCCAATATTTCTCATTCAGTGTGTTTATTTGAAAGATTATGTGTTTTTACTCTCAAAACTCATTATTATCTTTTTTTTTTGCCTTATTTTTTTCTTTTGTCTTTTACCCTCTTGTCTCTGTGTGAGGTTGTTTTTGTGTTCTTTATTTAGCCAATTGATTCTAACATTGTTTCTGGAACAGGGTAATGTGACCTTCAGCATTTAGACAAGACTGGAACAAGTGGGAAAAGAGCAGAGTATATTGTCATTGCTAATGTTCTAAGAATAATTCACACAAGCCTATTCCATAACGCTGACAGGATCTCCCCAGATTCTCTCCGCTTCCAGACACAACAAGCCTGCCTGCTAGGCCTGGGAGGCCAGGAATAGTAGGAGAGTGCCATCTCGTGGACTCAGTGGAAAATGCTTCACTTTGCAAATGGAACTGAGTCATCTTAGCTCTCAAAACACGTATAAGAGAACTGTATTTTCAAATGTCTTGGACACCTTCCAGTCACTGAAGCAAAGCCTGGATTTATGAATTCTCCATTCTAGGTATTCTCTGAGTAGCAGTAGAAATTTCTGTACAATGAATCTGTCTTCAGGTAAAATTTAAGGTGAAGGACAATCTCTAGCTTTCTTTCTTTGAACAAAGAATTTGGGACAGTCAGAAAGTCAAAGAAAATGGAGCACTAATTATGCAGATTGCATTCAAATTAAAATTTACACGGTATCTGAGCAGTAAATTCCACCCACGCTTTAAAATAGAGCACTAATTACTACTCTTCCATTAAATCTTCCCTGAGGAAATCTCTTCTTTCCTTGGAAGTGCCACCTATTTTACAAAAACCAGTTACATTTTCATATTTAACATCAGCGATTGTCAAAGGAATGGTTTATGGACCATTTACATTGAAATCACCTGTAATATTTTCATAAATGCAGTTTCTTGGGCCCTATACTACATCAATAAAATCAGAACTTCTAGGGCTGGAACCTAGGAATGAGTATTTGAAGTTATCACCTCAGTTACTTCTCTAGTCCACTGTGTACTCCAGTTAAAGAACCCAGTGTACTGGGTCCAAAAATTAAGCAATTTAGGAAGAAAATCGCTCTTGTTCCTGCATTAGACTATTACTAGTTTCAAATAGCTGAGCTTCTTGGAATTCCTTGTCCAGGAAGCTTTCCCAATTTATTTCAGAAGTTTCTGACAGAAAGACTGCAGAAATTTCTGAACATTTCAGCCCTTATACTGGATGTGTACAAGTAGTCATTTAATTCCACCCTTCTATTCTAGCTCATCAGAGATCTATACCTTTGTTGAGACATCCTGGGTGGAAGAGGGGAGTTTTCACTCATCTCTTTACAGTCCCCCACAATACAACATGGAGGGGCATACTGTACATGGGTAAAGGTTTGAAATTGCACTTGGCATCTTCCAGCTTCAAATAATTAGACAAGCAAGACTAGAACCACTATAAAACAGCCTCCCATTCACGCTAAAAGCAGCAGACCAACTGTCCTCAGTGGAACAGTGATTCTCCTCATCCCCATTCAGGCGCCAAGACTGCAGAATTACCAACACTAATCATGTTGCAACTGCTTGGCTTTCTGCAGTGCCCCAGGAATTCTGAGCGACAAAGGAGACAGTCATTTGTTCCACAGCCTAGCAATTGTGTCATTAAACAAATTGCTCCATAACATCAGTAGAGGCATTCTTTGTGACAGCCAAGTAATATCATTTGTCTTGATTCCAGACATTGTAGGCATCTGTCTGGAATTATGCATTTCATTTGATCTTGCAGGTTTATCTACAGAAAAGTAAGACGATTGCCAGACGTTGAACAGAAGTGCAAACATTAAATGACTACTTTAAAAGCCGTACTTTTGCCTTTTTAGCACAAATACACGGAACTTTTTTCTAAACGATGTTGCTGTACACTAGATACAAATCATAAATTGCTATTCTCCAGAAAAAGAACTACTTTCAGAATAGGTAAGTCCATTTTCCTAAACTACTGGAACATAACAATAGTTCTAGGTTAAACATAGAGTTCATTCGGCTCAACACATCCGTTCCCAATAGTGATGGCTCACGGAAGTATTAAATTCAGCAAACGTTTAGTGAGCACCAACACATGTAATGAGCTATTAGATGGTAAGGAATCAAAAGAAGGAGGACACATATCTAATTAGGTAATTCAGGGATGGTCTCATTGAATAAGACATGTTTGTGTAGATCTTAAAAGATGCACAGTCTAGGGAGTCGAGCCAGAGGAAACAAATGAATGCCAGCCAACAAGTAGAGTTGTTGCTTTCTTTCCACCCATCCCCTACCCTCTTCCTCGGTGAGGTCAACATCCACATATATGACCCATCCAACTTTTACGCTCAGGCACCCTTACCTTGAACAGTCTTTTCCTCCACCTCACCCAGCAACCCACTTCCACATCACCTGTGGACTTGTACCACCTCTGAAATCTTTACCTCAATCATTCAACACTATTCATTGCCTCCTATCCTTCTAGTACTTCCCGCCACCCCTTACCAATAATTCCTGTCTCACTGCAACCATTGTTTTCACCACTATCTACCATCACAAGTCCTATCCTTTCACGAACTGCAAACTTCTTATCTTTGCAGTCTTTCTCTAAACAAAAGTTTATTTCCTGCAACGATCCTGTCCCATTAGACCAGATGTGTTCTCCCTGCTATATATACTTTGGTAGTTGGTAGTACCCTGGGTTTCTCCCCTCTTTAACCTAATCAATCTATAGGACAATTGATTACATTTTGTCTTCCTCAGTGCAGGGAACGGAAACCAAGTGAACAGAAATCACTGTCATTCTTACCTATTGCTATATCTCTAGAATGTTTGGCAACTAAAAGATGCTTAAAAACTATTTGTTAAATCGATGAATAAAATGATAAAGTCTAGTGTGGCCAAGGCAGAGAGCATACTGCTGGCAGCACGGGAAATTCAGGCTATGAAATCAAGTCGGAGCCATTTTCCAGAGTTCTTGAGCGTTCAGACAAGTAGGTTTTATTTACTGTCTAGGTAATGGGAAAACAATGGGATCTTTAAAGATGAAGGGGATCCCCAAATATTTGTTTTTCTGAATAACTATTACTGCTGATTATCAAAAGCATTTATGCATTTTTTGAAGAAAATTTGAAAATTTTAGTGTAGAGAGAACAAAAATCACCCCTTTCTACAGTACTGCTATTTGATTGTTTGGGTTTTTTTAGCAAATTTTCTAGACATTTGTTTTACATAATCATACATTAGCTTGGACTCTATCTTGTTTCCTATCAACATTCTAACTTAAGCACTTTTTCCTAACATTTAAAAACCTTTAGTAAGCTTCATTCAATGGCTTATCTAATATTCACTCATATTACTGTATTGTTTTTTACTTATTAGCTTCTTATTTTTAAAAGCTTAGGCTTTTAACCATTTTAAATTTTTTATTGAAATTTTAGAGAGTCAAGTGCATAATTCTTTTATTAAATTTATTGGGTGACACTAGGAAATAAAATCATATAGGTTTCAAGTATACAAATCGGATATACATATGTACATTACATTGTGTGTTCACCACTCAAAATCAAATCTCCTTCTGTCACCATATATTTGACACCCTTTTACACTGCTCCTCTTTCCCCTTTTCCCTCTGGTAACCACTAAACTGCTGTCTGTGTCTATGAGTTTTTGTTTGTCTTGTTTGTTTGTTGCTTTCAGTTTTATATCCCACATATGAGTGAAATCATATGGTTTTCTAAGTGTATAAATCTTAACTGTTCTGCTCTATGAAATTTACTCGCATATAACTACTACTCAGACCTAGTACTTAATATTATCAGCACACAAAAGCCTCCTATATGTCCTTTCCCAGGCAATACCTTCCAAAGGTAACTATTATTCTGACTTATAGCACCCTAAATTAGTTTTGCCTGTCTTTGAACTACATAGCCTTTTATGCTTGACTTCTTTTTCTTGATATTATATCTCTGAGATTCACCCATTCTGTTGTGTAGCAGTAGTTCATTTATATTCACTTCTTGAAAGTATCTTATTACATAACTACATCACACTTTATTCATCTATTCCACTGTTGATATACACATGGATTATTTCTAGCTTAGAACTATTACAACCATGTTTTTATGATTAACTGTGTTTTAATGGAGTCATATTTTTAGCCTAAAACACATCTTAGTGAAATGGATTGCAGAAATCTACCCACCTTTGTAGAAAACTGATTGTGTTTTCCTGAGCATGCCTCATACACTTATTCTGTACTGTGTAAATAAATCATTTTACGATGTTAGAGCTAGACAATCAACTCTAAATCAATTTCTGCTTATCTGTTCTTTATTTGTAGTGCCAAATTTGTGAGTTACAGAGGAGCAACCAAATACAAAAGAAAACATTCACCTAAAGAAAAGGGGGAGGAGGAGGAACACCGCAGAAGAATTGCAAGCTGCACATATCTGCATTAAAAGTCCTAAGTAAATGTGCCTTTACCTGAATTATAGCACTCTGAATCTATACTAGCTTGGGAGATACTACGCTTTGGTTCTAAGTTAGATGCACAGATTCTGGAATAAGAAAAACCTGTATTTGAATCCTGTTCAACTTCTATCCGTCTGGTCTGGGTAAGCTACTTTATCTCAGTTCATTTTAAAATGAGAACAATAATATTAATATTAGCAGGATTAAATGCATTTTTAATGCTTGTCATATAATTAAATTTCAATTAATATTTTTTATATTAATGGCCACTAATATGTAGTGTATTTTAGCTTACAAGACCTAACTAGGTTTAAGTTCAGGTGAAAAATTGCTCAAACGTAACCTTGCGATAAAGTCCCTAAAAACCCAAATGGCATATTTTCTTCAGTACAATCTATCCAACTCAGGCACTGTCAATTTATGTCAGTATCATGTTTTAATTACTAGCAAGTCATAACTGTAGCAACTGAATTTTTATATTCTGCTTGTGAGTTCATAAGTACTTCTAAATTCAAATCGAATTCAACCTTCCTGATACTTTGGGGACTATGACCCTATCTGTGCAAATCATAAAGTTATTGCACCTCAGTTCAAATCTATTCTTCACTACCTATTCTGTGATAATGGACTTGCACCCTTCAAGTGGCTCTCCTTTGCAGCAATTACAATATTAAGCTTTGTCAGTAGAGGGCACTAGAGGAAGGGGATTCCCCCCACCCCACCCCCCCCCCCCTGCCTGCTTCCAGTGTGCTGCAACACTGATTTTCTTCTTATTCTTACTGCATGGCAGCCAGCCCCTAGTATGTGAGAGAAATCCAGTGTTGTTCTGCCTAAGTCATAAGCCCAGAATCTGTGCAGAATCTGGTGGCTAGCAGTGCCCAGAATCAAGCAGCTTCCCCCAGCACTCACTGACTCCAACAACTCTAAATCAAGTGTTGAGGTTCAGAACTTCCCTGTGGATTGCTTTCCTGGTATCCCAGGAGCAGGTTTCTAGCCAGTCCCAATGGTGAAGTACTTCTGTGACTTTTCCATCACCTAGTGAGCCATGATCATGCTCTCTCTAAAGGAGTCTGGATCTCAGACCGGAGTGGTGATTGGGGGCTATTTCTTGGCACTCTTCCTTAGCCCTACAGATAGTAGCTGTTCCTTATGTGTGCTATTTCCAGGCCGCAGACCAGTACTGATCTATGGCTTGTTAGGAACCGGGCCACACAGCAGGAGGTGAGCGAGCCAAACTTCATCTGTATTTGCAGCTGCTCCACAGCGCTAGCATCACCACCTCAGATCCACCTTGGATCATCAGGCATTAGATTCTCATAGGAGCACCAGTCCCTAGTGCCAAAAAGGTTGGGAATGGCTATTCTATAGAACTCTCTATACTTCTCCCTAGCCCGTTCCATGTTATTTCACTCCACGTTATTGTTAATAATTCTTAAATTAGTCTTTCACTTTTCAAATCACTGTGTGGTTTCTTTCTCCTGATTGTGCCCTAACTGATATAACTATCTTACAAGATAAAGAAATTCACGTGAAGCCCAAAGACAAGACCAAAACTCAGATCTTCTAATTCCAAAATCCTATGATTTTTCTACAGCCCCAAAATACTCTTTCCATGAATAAAGGCATATCGAGAAAGTAAAAAAGAAATTCTTAATTCTATAAAATGATTAACCTCAGTATCACTTTATAGCAGCAGCTCCTTTCCAAGTCATTCTCTTTCACATTCAAAGACAAAAGCATCACACCATAATATATTCTATAATGACACAGAGATAGGCTTGTAAGATCCTATTGAGGAGCAAAAAGTGAAGATAGACACTATATCCAATTTTAATCACAAAGTGAATTCGGGAAGCCACAAGCACTACTCAACACAGATAAAACCGAACACAAGACACCAGGTAGGTTCACATCCTAACTTTTCATGAAATGACTACACAATTATAATAAACAGTGTAATCAGGTACTCATTTTATGGCTTATCCAAATAAACCAAACTGAACAGAAGAGATACTGACTCCTCATAGTGAATGAATCAAGGTTCATTTACTTAGCATATAAATAAACATTGGCTCCCAAAATTAGACTCTAAAGAAAACTCAATATAATACAGTTCAGTGAATTAAACAACCAGAGTTACCAAGCTGGCCACAGTCCTCTCTCAATTTCTGATAGTGAACAGGTCATTAGCCTCCATGTCCAATGGTTTTAATTTCAAATAGAGTAAAAATACCAAAACCTATGTCGATCTTATATTTCTTTAAGTCTCCAGAACCTTGGTTACAGTGTATCAAGTGTATCAAATTCCTACCATGTTCAATCCCTGCTCTCCTATTTTTACTTCAAATGCCATTGCAATCATGAAGCTTTTCCTTGTCACCACTAGCAACATGAGATGTGATTTCTTCATCATTGGAAGCCCCATAAAATAATCTGTATTTCTTTTATAACATGTACTGTACTCTGCTTTGTATGGTCATCACTTATGTATCTCCCTTAGTCTCTCTAGATGTTGTATGTTACTCAGGGACAGGAAATCATTTTGGGGTATCCTTTACTGCCAAAACTGCAAACACAATTGTTTCTATACTGACAATATTCAATGATAAATACTTGGCTAATTTTTCATGGTTATGTAGTAGGTATAGAGAATGACCAGGAATAAAATCTATGTCTCTTGACTTTCCAACAACCCTATTTGTATTACACCATTGTAGATGTCAAGAGACAAGATTTAAAGATAATGACATCAAGCTTTGAAGGAAAGAGCTGAGAAGGTAGAAAGACTATGCGAATCAGTTTGACAGCAGGCTATTTATTATGCTTAGCAACAGAAAAAAATTTAAAGGCTGGCAATGGCAAAACTATGAGAATTAAAACCAGCCTACAATACTTGGTATTTATTTGGTGTCATTATGACTGACTATTAAGCCCTTAGGTAACTAACGGACCGGAGACGGGAACTTAGGAGATGATTAAAGTGAGGAGGTTGCTAAAGAGCCCAGATACAAAGAATGTGTCAAGATCTGGTATGACTTCACATGTATTTAGTAGATTGCATTTAATCTTCTGCAATTTGCTTTTTTACTCAATAATCTGTTTCTATATATTTAGTAATATGTAGCCATACTTTATTCATTTCATGGTTCTATACTATTTTATTGTATGAATCTACAAAAATTTATTTATCTATTCCATTCTTAATAAAACCTAGGTTGGTTACAAACTTTTGCTCGTCTAAACAATACTGTCTAAACATTCTTATACGTGTCTTTGTGATGCGTGAGAGTATATATATTTACCTCAAAGCAGGATAACCATAAAATGCATATTTTCAGCATTAATGATTTTCTCTTTTAATTGCCTTTGTATTTTGGCAAGGATCTCCAATATAATATTGACTAGAACTAGTGAAATTGAATATATTTGCTTTATTTCCAATTTCTTTAGTAGAAAAGCATTCAATATTTAACCATTCATTTTGAGGTAAGCTATAGTTTTATTATTTTATAGATGACCTTTATCAAATTGAGAAAGTTCTTTACATTTCCAGTTTTCTGAGAGGTTTTATTTTGTTTTGTCATGGATGGTGTTCTATTTTGTCAAATGTTTTCTCTGTATCTGTTGTGATGACTGTGATTTTATAACATTTATTGTTAATATGGTGAATTACATTGATTGATGAGCTTCAAACGATAAACCAAACTTGTTTTTCAAGGATAAACTCCGCTTAGCCATAGTTTATTATCCTTTTTATATATCCCTTGGTTTGTTTGTCAGTGTTGTGTTAAGGATTTTTTGTGGCTATGTGTTATGTGCTATAGTCTGGACAAATTTTCTTTTAATAAATATTTTGTTCAGGTTTTAGTAATAGGGTTATGTTGGCCTCATAAATTGAGTTTGGAATTCCTTTTTTCCTCTACTTCCTGAAAGGTTTGGGGTCATTCTTGAAAGATAAGTTTTGCTGGACATAAAATCCTGTTTTCTGTGCATTGGCCAACTCCAAGGAGCCCTTCCTATATGAACTGAAATCTGTGTGAGTGGCACACCCCTGGAATTGTTCAGTACACAGCCTTTCTGCCTGCATATAGTAGTCTTGCTGTGAATTTCTCAGAACTTTGACAGTATTGGTCCACTGTCTCCTAGCTTCCATTTTTGAGAAGTCTTCTATTTACTTATTATTCCTTTGCAACTGATCAGACTCTTCTCTCTAGCTACTCCTAAGATCTCTTCTTCTTTAATTTCATTATAATTTCTTTGGTATTCTCTTATTTCATTATGCATAGGTATGTATTTCTTTTTATTATCCTACCTAACTGCTACAGACTAAATGTTTATGCTCGCCGCCCCCCAAATCCATATGTTGAAAACTAATTCCCAGTATGTTGATATTTGAAGATGAGACTTTTAGAAGGTGATAGGTCCTGAGGGCAGAACCTTCATGAATGGGATTCATGCCTTTAGAAAAGTGATAACGGAGAGTTCTCTTGTTCCTTCCATCATATGAGGACACACCAAGAAGATGACCTTCTATGAACCAGGAAGTAGGCCTTCACCAGATACCAAATCTTCTAGTGCTTTGATCTTGGATTCCCAGCCTTATGAACTATGAGAAATAAATTTCTATTATTTGTAAGCCACCCAGTCTACGGTATTTCGTTTTAGCAGCCCAAATGGACTAAGACATTGGTACACATGTTCCTTTGTGTGTGTATTATACATTTCTTCCATCAATTCCAGATAATTTTCACTCAATTGTTTTCTCAGTTACCTTTATTCTTTCCCTCTGGGACTCTAATTGGATGTATCTAGATATTTATTGTCCTCCACATTACTTAACATTTCCTATTTTCTATCTTCTTGAGTCTCTGCATTATTGTAATCTGGGTAATCATTTCATATATGGCTTCCATTTCACAAATTTTTTTAACTGTTTCTCATATGCTTCTAAATCATCCATTGAGTTTTGAATTTCAATTAAATTTCTCATTTTTTTTTTGAAAGTTACATTTGATTATTTTGTGAAACTAATTTGGTCACATTTGAAAATCTTTTGTCCTTTTTTCATAAAAGTTTTTAAAATATTTCAAAACAACTGTATACAGAACCTTTTAATATTGTGAAATTGATAATTCTAGTATATGAAGTTCTTGGTTCTTAAGGGCCTAAATCTAATTCTTATTGTACGTGATGACTCTCATTAAAAATGACTTTTTCCTTTTTTAGAGTTTGATAATATTTATTGCAAACTCAAATTGGATTGAATCTAATCTCTTTAAATTATGAGAATCTGTCTCCTAGGTTGTTGTACTCTAATTCTTTAAGGTATTATTCAAAAATGATCATTTTGGTTGCTTCCCTCCAAAGAAGATTTGCAATTTTTTTTTTCATTTTTGTCCAAAGCCAGAAGATGCTGCTGATCTGTGACCAGTTCTTCCTGTTGAGGATGGCATGGGGGTTGTCTGCTCAAAGCAGAGATCATGGACTCAGTTCTTTCACCATAACGGCCCTCAGGATGTCTTGTGATGTCACACTCACATGGACCTCAGCCTCGATTAAACAACTAGCCAAGTCTATTTGTTGAGGTCACATTTAATTAACTTAGGTTTAAATTATATTTATCAGCCCAAACTATTTTTCTAAAAGAATAGTATGATATCTGTGCATCTGTGTAAATAATACTTTTTTAGGACCAAGGAGATTTTGTTCTCTCTGTGCAATGTTCTTGGTCTATAAGTTCCTTCCTAATGAAGATTTGGCAAAAATATAAACATGCACATATCCACATCCCTCTTAACAAGAAAACCTTGCATGTTCTAATTCCACATTTCTCGTTTTCTCACACAAAAATAGATTTTTTTTTTCTGTTTTATCAGCAGAATAGATTGAACATGGTACAAATGTAGCCTAGAAATGTTATACACTGAAAAAGAGAGATATGTATAAAAGGAAAAATCATCGAATGCTAAATGACAAGGCCACAAAATATGGCATTTTGTTATTCCTTACATTTCAAAGGAATTGCCTGGTACTTACGAGATAAAAGTTGGTCAACTAAAGTTGTTACACACCTGCTGATTGTGAATGCTACATTCAAAATAAAAGGATTTGAAAAATGCTATGCAGTAGCAACAATCACAAAAGTATAAATCTTATTTCATCTCTTCTATATCTGTGGCCTGGTTCCCATGGGAACCAGACAAATTTTAAACTTGTGTATTTCTAAAAAGAAAAAAAAGCACCATTATGCATGAGGATTGCACTTAGGCACACCATGTGCATTGATTCGAATGTTGAAATGAATTAATAATAGAACCAATTTTAGAATGGTTGATGGTTTCCAAAAGAAAAAATAAATTAATTCTGAAAATGTATGTGCTTTAATCTAACTAGTTAAAATACAGTGTTGCTCAAAATTACATTGCAACTTTAAAAAAATTCTTACTAATCCTCCGTGTGTGTGAGTGTGTGTGTGTGTGTGTGTGTGTGTGTTTCAACATTCAGAAAACCTTTATTTAGTACCTTCTATGTATGAAGTCCTGTGTTAGACTTCTAAGATACAAAGATGAACACCTTCATGTCTTGTATAATAAGGAGACACAAATGCATTTACAATATGGTGATAATGGAAATACAAGGAAAAGTTTAGGTGAGTGAGAGGGAAGGTGAAATTAACCTTATGTGTCAGAGAGAGCTGGGAACCCCTCAATGACTATTAGGGACTTAATGAGGAAGAAAAACATTAGATCTTTGGTCATATAAGTAAAAAAATAAATAAATAAAGCATGCCCCAATCTTCTTCCTTACTTATATTTCTTCCTTTCCCAGAAGTACTAGCTGCACTAGCCATTTGGATCATAAAAATTTATTCCTATTCATCTTAAAGTTGGGCGGAGAGTTCTTTCTAAATTCAGAAACCTATCTGGAGTCTCTGTTTGAGCTTAACCTGAAGCCTCAGACCTGAGCTAGATAAATGACAAAGAAACTTAGAATGTCTGCTGAAAAACATGTAAGCCTGCTGGGTCCCATGGCTGGCAACATAATCTAGTGCATTCTCCAGAGCAGAGAAGGATTTCATCTCCTGGCACAGAAATAAAATCATCTGTATGTGAAAAGGAGGCCTACAGAACACAGGAGTTGACTTGATCACACTTGGGATCTTCTAGGTAATATTTACTGACATCACAAGCTAAAACTCCAGTATATTGGTCAGATCTAACCGCATGCTTGACCACAGAAGATTGGGTAAGGCATGAGATTCCTTCAAATCCCTAGGAGAATTTAACCTTTGGTCTTAACTTTCAATCACCCATACCATTGGGAGTACAGTAGCACCAAGTTACCAAACCGGACATGAGCTTTACCATAGGCTTACATCTGCCTTAGGTTTGCTTAGGCTAACGAGGAAATGCATTCAGTTTCCTGAGCAATCATAACCAGTAATGGATGGTTGTCAAAATGCAGAGTACTAAGAGGAAAACCAGTTTGTGAATATGTGTGGCAACTGGAGCTTTGATTTTAATAAAATCTGCATTTCCTGTTATACTACCCATCCTCACCTCTCCCCAGGTTCAACAAGGTCCCTAACTCCTGTTGTTCTTGTATCACTCTCAGGATTACCTGTTCCAAGATGCAAATCCCCATGGTTACCATGACAGCCCTTGCTGAATGAAGTCACTCTCAGGAGAGAGAACATGTTCTCTTTCCTTTGAGCCACTATAGTCTGCTTCCAGCGTTTTCTGTTTCCCATGTGGTTCATGTGGTTCTCAGCAAAGTTGATTGAGACGACAACTTCAGCAGAAAATTGCAGATTCCCCAATGAATTCATGATAGATCCTTAGAGTACCATCATGTGCCACCACTTAAAAATAGAGAAAAATTCTACGAAATGCATCCTTCAGTAGTTTTGTCGTTGTGCAAACATCTCCGAGTGCACACACGCAAATCAAGGTGATATAGCCCATCACATTGCTAGGCTATGATATAACCTATTGCTCCTAGACTACAACTCTGTACAGCATGTTACTGCACAAAATAATGAGATTAAATTAAGCACAGGAGAAAACGATGCAATCAAGAGATGTGGTAAGCAGGAGATATATGGGGGCTGCTGCCTGTGTAGCACAGTGTATTGTGTTACAGCAAACTTTTTCTTTATAAATAGAGAGTATATTCTAAAATAACAATAAAAATATAGTATAGTATGTACATAAACCAGTAATACAGTTATCATTTTCAAGTGTTATGTACTGTACATAATTGTATACGCTATGCTTTTATATGACTGGCAGCGCAGGTTTGTTTACACCAACATCACCACAAACACGTGAATCATGTGTTATACTATGATGTTAGGATGGCTACAATGTCATGACAATTCAGTACTTTCTAGTTTTTCTTTGGAGCAAACAACAATAGTAGGAAGAAAGGATTTTAAACACATTAACAAATAGCCAATAATAACAGAGCCACAAGCCATTAAAGTGGCATCTGTGAAAGCTGGGTTGGTGAGGAAGGCTGTTTGTCAGGAAATGATGTGATTATCAACTGGAAGAAATTGAAGCTTTCTGGATTAAATCTGTTTCACTGTTTTTGCTCAGTAACAGGTGACACGCAAATATGCAGCATGGCCTATACGACCACTTAAAACTCCATTGGGGGGAAGGGGGAAAGTAAGACTTGATTATTAGGTCTCTGGGAATCCACTCTCAAATAAATGTCACATAAACCTACTGTTCTTGGACCTCAGAGTAGAATACATGCTCTCCAACTAATAAGCACAGTATCTCCAAAGCTTTCATCTCCCCGCTGAATCTTTGTGGTCATCTATTTATCATGTTCCTCTGACCCTGTGTTTGTAGCAAGAGCATTAACCCCACTGTGTATCTAAGTTCTCTTCCACTGGATTCTGGGCTCTTTGAATTCAGGACTGTGCCTTTCAAGGCCTGTGTAATCTTTCTCTCAACATCCATGACTAGCACAGTGCTTAGTAAACGATGAATCTAATTTTAAAAAGCAGAGGGAACTGGGGAGGAATTTCTTTTTCTCTCTCCTGAATATTTGAAAGTACTGTTTTTTCTAACCCTAAAAGATATTCACCTTGCATTTAGATAGTGCTTTACAGTTGGCAACTTCTTTCCTATCAAAAATTTACTGCCTTCTTCTAAGAGGTGCTAAGTGGAAGGATTACAGGGCTCAAAGAGATGAAATGAATTTTCCAGAGTCATCTGAATCAAATTGGAACAAGAAACCAAGCAATTCCTACATACTTCCCACCATATAGTGCTGTTACTAACCTTTCCTTTTCATCCAAAGTACGTATATTTAATAAACACGTGCTACTTTTCAGAGTTTGTGCTAAGTGACATGGCACAGGAGTGGGGAGAGGTACGGTTTAAAAATCAATAAGCCATAATTTCCGCATAAAGGAGCTTAATGTTTACTCAGTACAATACAATATGCATTATTAAGGACATATTTTTTATAGGTCGAAGCTTATCTGGAAAATTCAATCATAGCAACAATAGAATCTTTTTACATAAATATTGTAAAATATTTGTTCTATTTTTGAATAACAAAAGCAACTTGAATTACATTGGCAGGGACATTTATTAATAGTTTAAGGCATGACAAAAGTATGACCCATATGCATCTTTCCAATTCACAAAATACAGACGACCTCATAAAAAAAAGAAACAGAATTTTCCAGAAACACATTTGCCAAATGTATAGTGACAACTGAAAAATAATCAGTATTATAGAATGTACTCAAATTCCACTGACTATCTTAAAGAAAAACAAAAAATTCCTGTTAATGATTAATAATGGTTGGAATTTTATTTATAAAGGAAATTACAAATTGGTATCTACCAAATCCTAACCAATACTTTTATTCCAGGTGGTTTCTCATGTATTAAAGAAATACCATGTTTTCATCCCTACAAAGTATAAAACTGAAGTTATAACTGAATTCATTTTCCAACTATCTGACCCTAAATAGAAATGTGTGTATGTGAAATGTTTAAAATAAACAATTGTTATTTAAAGGTCATTGGATGATAAAGGAATAAATTAATTAAAAGTATGGCTTTGTTTTATTTTGAAATTGAAAGGTATATATATTTTTTTCTTAGCACTGCTATCTCCTATTAATACTAGGAAGTATTAAGCCACTCTCTAGAAACTATAAGATCTGAGAGAGCAGTGACCTTGTAAACATTCTTCTGTCTCTCTTAATACCTAGTACAGTGTGAAAAGTATATTTTTAAAACTCACTTGTAACTAAAGGAATGTACATTAAAAAGAACATAATTTCAAATGTTGAAATTAATAAAAATTCCTGACGTCAATAAAATGATGGAAAAATAAATGGCTCTTGACGCAGGTCTTGACAAGGATCTGTCTTGTCAAGAAGCCATTACCAAGGTTCTCTACTGTGAAAGTTCACTGAGGGTATTAAGTGCAAAGGTCCCTAAATTTTGATCTAGAAGTCCATAGGGGAAATAGCCTTAAGAGAGAAAAAAAAACCCTCTATGTATAAAGTTGCACATGATAATGATATGGATTAATTATATACATATTTGACTTTAAAAAAAAATGCAAACGATTAAAATGTCCATTCATGTAAGAGAGGCATTTTACAGAACCAATTCTGTTATAATGGCTTCTGAAAAGCTTGCAGGGGCATGAAAAATATGGCATATGGAGAGTCTGTGAAGACATGAAATCATACTCATGTTATCCTATCAAATGAAAAGGGCAAGCTGCAAAATTGCAACTATAATAAAGCCCCGGGTACAAAGAAGGGAAATATATCATGAAAAAGACTAGAAAGGAATAGACCAAATTGTTCCAAGTCGTCACTTTTGGATGATTGAACATTCCTGTTGTTGCTGTTGTCAACTTTTTGTAATTATTGATATTCCCTCCACTGGAAGAGTAAACCTTGTTCCCATTAACTGAAAAGGCTGACTACTCTTCTACCCATTTGGGAATGAACTCTTCAAGTTTATCTAGTCATGCAGCAACATTAGCACCATGTATCCTAGGAGTTGCACTCACCAGCTGTGCATTTGATTTCTCATGAACATTAGGCATGTTCCAGGCCAACATGCCTCGTAGTGTCTCTAACCTAGATAGATACTTGTGGAACTCTGCATCTGGAAGTTCTAGGTATATTAAAGAATCACTTGAAAGCCTCATGGAAGAGGGAAAAGAGCTTTATTTCCTTAACTCACTTCAACCACAGCTACTATTCATCTGTTTTATTGTTCGATGTGCTTTGGCAGAAAGGGTCTCTGCATTACACATCCGGATTACAACACCCACCAGTGGACTGGGGAGAGGGCGGGGCAGGCCCGTTTGACATGTTAAAGAAAGAGTGAGAGGTGTGGAAGTGAAGACAGAGAGTGCTGAAAATGCCTCTGAGAGGTCTAGTTATGAAGAGGAAACACTTCATAGCTAAAAGAGTAAAGCTTAAGCTCATTTTCATAGCTCTGAAGTTGATGAGAAAAGGCCCAAGTCTCCAGGGATTTTTAACGATAGGTTTCTTTATTAGAGATCACAATTATAATTGATAGTATATTACAACTCCTATTTAGCATTATACAGTGACATTTCTGTGGATATATATTAATTGAAAAACCCTTTTGGCATCCAAATTTGAACAGATTAAGTCCCAGTTAAAGAATACAAAATTAGTTATAAAATGAATAAACTCTGGGGATCTAATATACACCATGGTGATTATAGTTAATAATACTGCATTATGTACTTATAAATTACTAAGAGAGAAAATCTTAAATGTTCTCATCACCAAAAAAGTTAAAAATGGTAGTTATGTGCAGTAATTGGAGGTGTTAGCTAACTCTATGGTGCTAATCAATTTGCAATATCTAAGTGTATCAAATCAACACATTGTACACCCTAATCTTATACAATATTATGTCAATTATATCTCAATAAAGTTGGGGGGAAAGCCCCAATTATTCACGAAAAGCTATGGGAGATTTTTACATTGCAGAACTCACTGTAAGCCAAATGCAAATGAGCTGGTTAAAAAGGCATTACCAAATTTATCTAATGTGCGATTCCATGAAAAACTTAACTTTTTAAAGAAATACTCAGCATGCCAACAGTGAAAGACTTAAGTATCTTCCAAAAATCCAAAATTTTAAAACATAACATACAAATAGCAAAGAATGCAGGTAGAAGCTGATAATTAGCATGTATACATCATGTGACTATGTGATGTTCTAGGACAATATTGATAAAATAAACCCAAGACTTATTCTGCATTCAGTATCTGTAGAAACAATATTGACCAGGCTGTTTCAGTTTTGTGCAGTGTGCAGAAAAAAAATTTAATAAAGCAGGCCTGAGGCTGCTATCTCTAAAAAGGCTGGCTTGCAAGATTGACCCTTGGCTAGTGCCTGGAGACGTGGCTTTTAGAGTGTGCCCTTCATTCTCTAACAGATAAAGGTTGTTTGTTGTGCATACACTGTTTATACAAACAATGAGATTTATGCTGCACACCTGCTATCCTTCTCGGAGTCTAGAATTTTAGTAGTTGCTAGGCAGAGGGAGCTGACATGACCACTCCCACAACAAAATCTATGGGCTCTAAGTCTCCAACGGACTTCTCTGGGCAGAAACATGGCAACACGTTAATGCATTTTTCTCTGTTGCACTGGGTATGTTCCCTCTTAGGAGAGAGAGTGGATTAGAAGCCTGTACATGAATTTCTACAGACTCCGTCTGTCTTTTTCTCCCATTGATTCTAGCTTTCCCCACAATAAACTTTAATGATGAGTCCGACTCACCATTCACAGTGAATCATAGAATGTGTTGTAGTTTTGAGCATTCCTGAAACTGGCACTTGAACACACATGTGCACACTCAGAGACAAAATTAAGCATGCAATAAATTCACACATGTACAGTGGCCCAGCACCAAAGCACGATATGCCAGATGCCTCCACAGAGTGTGAGATCACATGTACTTTACCAGGTTCCTCCTCAACAGGAGAGGAACGGCAGCTCTGAGGCCTTTCATATTCTTGGTGGATTTCTTTGCCTCATCTCAATTCAGTCCATGATTACAATTTAAAAGGATATTTATTGTACTTTTCAGTTTACACCCAATTTGAATTGTCTTAGTTAATCTTCACAAAACTCCTGTGAGGAAGGTATTATAGATGAGGAAATGAAGAACCAGAGGAAGGAAATCAGTGTTTTGATCACGGTTATGTTAATTCACATCCAAAAAATGTGCAGGAGTTGAAATCAGACCCAGTTCTTCAAACCCCTGGTCCCTGCCTTCTCCTATATCAGCAATTCCTGCAAATGTAGTTGATATATGAGCCTTTATTCCAGCAAAGAAGTGGCACTAAACCCCAATGAAATGAGAAAAAAAATAAAGATATAACATAAAAGAATTGACATATATTCTTAATTATGTTCTGCCTCTTTAGGCTTAAAATATCTATTTTGTTTGAAGCTTGCAAAAATAATAGATAGTGACTGTTTCTAGTTACAATTTTGTTTTCTGCCAAATTATTTGTAATGTATTCACAGAGCAAAATAAAAGAGAGGCAATAATATTCTATTTGCAGACCTGCTTCAAAGAGATTTTAGAATTTTTTCAGTTATTCAAAAGTCTTGAAATCTTTTTCCCTTTGTTATATATATATGTTTGAGAAATTAATTTCAACTTCACTGGCCTGGGCTCTGCTCCTAGTTCTACAACTGATCACTAAGTATCACAGGGCAGGTCATTGTCCCTCCTTAAGTATCAACTTCCTTATTAACGAAGGGATTCACGTAGGTGAATTCTGAGGGATCTTCCACCTCTAAAGATCTATGATGTTGAAATTCCTGGATTTGTTTTCTCTTTGAAAGTTAGTTTCCCAGCCCTACAGTACCTAGAATTAGCCACAGGGAAGCAGCAGAGCATTACTTTAGGCAGGAGTGAGCTTCTGGATGAGTAGAGCACCTCAATGAAGGGAAAAACATGGAAGGTTATGTTACCTTGCAATTATCTTCATTAAGCCAGAAGCATTCCATGTTAGCTGCCTCCTGGAACATGCAGTGTCAGAAAACACAGCTACACTTACAGGGAAGAAGGTCTCTGTTTGTTTTTTAATTTAAAAAGAGTAATACATGATTGTGAATTTATAGAAGTAGAGAGATTACTGTATATTCCTAGAAACAGAAGTTGAAAAGGCCTTTAATGACTATGTACTTTTCCAAAAGACAGGCATACTATGCATACAAAGAATTATCACATGCTCAGCGCCTAATTGCTAGGTAATGGCAGAGCTCAAACTAGAAATAATATCTCTTCTGACCCTAAGACAATATCCTGGACTTAACACATAGTAAAGCTTCCTGAGAAAATGCATTTGAACTGAAAATTCAAAGAAGCTCACAGAGAAGTTCTGGGCCTTCAACCTACTGGACTTTTGGCTTCTCTGGGGACAGCAATTCCAAGTGGCCCACTCTGGAGTGTGGGCAAATCCTGACATAGAGATTCAAAAGGCCCCTTTTATAGGAGTATACATGACACACAGAGTTTGGTGACTTAAAAAGGTCAAGGTTGCCTGTCTGGTGGGTTCAGGGATAATTTTTTAAATACAAATTTTGAGCTAATTTTAGATTTATAGAAAAGTTGAGAAATTACTACGGTTCCTATATATACTTCATCTAGCTTCACCTAATGTTAACAATTTGCACACCCACGGTACAATTGCCAAAACCAGCAAATTAATATTTTTACCAAATTATTCATTAAATTACAGACCTCAAATTTTTACCAGATTTCTCACTAATGTCCTTTTTCTACTCCAGAATCCTATTTAGGACCCCAAATTGTACTTAATTGTTATTTCTCCTTCATCTCCTCCAATCTGTAACAGTTCCTCAGCCTTTCCTTGCTTTTCATGATCTTGACACTTTTGAGAAATACTGATCAGTCATTTTGTAGACTGTCTCACAATTCAGGTTTATCTGCTGTTTTCGCATGCTAGATTGAGGTTATGCATTCGTTGGAAAAGAAAGCCATAGAAATAATGGTGTGTCTGTCCCAGTGCATTGTATCAAGGAGTTAATGTCAGTATGTCTTATTACCAGCGATGTTAACCTTGATCATCTAGTTGAGGTGATATCTTCTGGGTTTCTCTACTACGAAGAATAAATACCTTGGGGAAGATACCTTGACACGATACAAATATCCTGTTTCTCCTTAAACATTCACTCACTGATGTCCATCAGGCACCTTACCTGCTGTCATTATTATGGGGTTTGTGTCTAATAGTGATTTTTCTGTTTCCTTCTTTCTCTCTATATTTAACTGAATCATTCTATAAGAAGAGCAGTCCTTTCTCCCCATTTATACATCAGTATGAATTCGCAGATATTTATTTTATTCTATGAATTAAAATCTAATACTATCACGATTTATTTTAATGCTCAAATTGTCCCAGTGTTGAACATTAAGAGCCTCCTTCAGGTTGGCTCCTGTGTTCTTTTGACAAGCCCTCATCCTTTTTTGAGCACTTTCGTGTTTTAACGTATCACAAGATGTTCCAGGCTCATCTAGTATTTTGCCTGCCCCGTCCTTGAATTAAACACTTCTCCAAGTGTCTTGGCTCCTTTTTCTTGGAGAACGTTGTTTAGAAACTAAGATCTGGGTGCTAAGTGTGCTCGTTGCAGCTAGGGTGCCCTTGTTTGAAGAAACTGTCACTCCTTAGATCTAGAAAGTACGTGTATGTTTACTCACATGTGCATATTTACACATCTATATTTCTTTATCTATCTGCATGTATATTGAATACTATGAGTTCCTACTGCTATCTCTAAATCTAACTGAACACCATAGGGCGTACATTAACCTTCCTTATTTGTCACTTTATTCTCTAATGGTGAAAGACCTCACTCTCAGAGAATGACTAACTGCAGAGCCTGGACTCCACAGTCACCTGCTCAGCCAAGACAAAGTTATGTGTTTAGTAAACTGTGTAGAATCGTGTAAGATGCAACCCAGGTTAAGCGAAATTAAGTAGTTGCATACCTTGTGACTCAAAGAATCCATTTCATGCTATATACCCACGTCTATAAAGAAATGTGTGAATAACAGTCTTGGCAGTACTGTGTGTTCTTGTCGGAACTGGAGACAACCTATGCGTCCTATCACTGGGAAAAGTAGGTTACTGTGCAATAAACTGGCATGCATACAACAACATGGACAGACCTCCAACACAGTGCTGAATGAAAAATCAGAAGGAAATAAATAACAATGTCATTTATGTAAATTAAAAATGCATACCTGCATAAAACATTATATATGTTAAAAAGATATATGTATGTATTTGGCAGGTGTTAGTTCCTGCATATCATGGTAGGTACGGGAATGGGAGTAGGAATTGGATACAGAGGGAAAAAACATTTTACAGAGCATAAAATAAAATGAGAGGCACATTTTCAAGGAACCAAGATGAGAATGTTCAATAAACTAAAGAGTATAATTAATTCCAAATTTTCTCATTTGACGTAAAATTAAAAATAGGTAATATATAAGAAGTCAGTGAAATAATCAAAAGGCCAATAAAAAAACAAATCAATTTGAAAATAAAAGTTTTAGTCATATTAAATTTACTATTATTCAAAGCCTCAAGAAGTTAAAGGATAAGAAAGATTTTTTAAAATTCAGCATGGAAGACATTTCAACTCAAAACGGCATGTGAGAATTGTATAAGTGCATCACAATGCTTTGGAAATCCAATATTGGATCTATTAAATACATCATTATAATGGTGGAGTCTGAGAGCTATTATGAACATTCATAATTATCAGAGTACATCAATTATTCCTCTAGGCTAAAAGGTCAATCTCCTTTCACAAGAGAAAAATCAATCTCCTTTTCCCCTCGTTCATTTTACTCCAGCCACTGAGGCCTTTTCTCTACCTTTTGGGCAAACAAAGCCTATTATCTTGGCACCTCTGCTGCAGCCAACCCTTTTGTCTGGACTGCTTTTCCTCCACATGTTCACTTCACTGGCTTCTCATCAAATGGCACTGCTCCCAAAACCTTGCCTGACTTCCTACCTCAATCAACCACCACTTATTACATCTGATGTTGCTTTATTTTGTGTTCTAATTTAAAGTATTTTATTTCACATGACTATTCCTACTCCCCCTACTGAAATGCATGGCCCTTCACATACATGCTCATTGTCATATTGCCAATTCTAGGTACAGTGGCTGGCGAGGACTGAATGCTCCATAATGCCTTGCTCAAGCCGCAAAGATGTACTTCATGGGGGAAGGTTTCACTCAGGTGTACAGTCTCCATCCCTGGGACATAGCTTGTCCCCAATCCCTGCCTCTACTCCTGGCTTCAGGAGTCAAGTAGTGACATAACTAGTATGTCTGAGCAGATCGCTATTTTTAATTTCCCTCCTATATGCCACAAAATTATTTTTTGTAGTAATAATAATAGAAAAGAAATGTGACTGGCAAATAATTTCTTTTATTGACCTCCATGTACAATCAAGTCAGTAACAATCTAAAATGAATACAATAATAAAAAATAAAATACACTAATGTACTTTCTAGAAGGAAAAAAGGAAAAAAATGTATACCATGGTTTATATTTGAATTCATCGTTTTAAATTTTAGACCCAAAAACTTTCCAAGTGATGACAGAACTGAAGTAACTTGAGTTTTTGTTCATCTCTACAAACTCCGTGTTCTTTTGTTTATTTCGAATATACTCTGTGAATCCAGGAATATGTAGATACACACTGTGTTTAAAGCCATCTAGGATATTCTGAACCGTTACTATCTTACTCTCAAAATGAACATGGGTAGCTGAGTGTACATGCATTGAGGACTGACTATATTACTAAGAGGTCTCCAACTTGCCATCCATGTAGAATTTAGTGTTTTAAAGAATAAACAATTTTAAAATGTGCTAATTTCAAGCTCACATATACATTCTTAAAACTGAACAATAAGCAGCTGCAGTGGATTTTTTTTAGAGAAGGAGTATGTTATCACTGACACTATTAAGGAATGCTTGCACATGCTGATAATAAAAAGCATATGGATTTTGTTTGGCTTTATAAATGCTTTTAGATCTTCCATTCCCCTAGTTGCCTGTACTGGGATGGGCCTCCCATTACCCCTCTCTTGCTAGACCATGGTGTTGGCTCAAATAGTTAGAATGTTTCCTTTGATAACACTTCACCTTCACATGGAACCTTCATGTTGTTACTTGGCTTTTTCTCCCTCTGATTTCTACCATCTCTTAAGAGTCCAAAGGTCCCCAAAAGCCCAGAGCTCAAGGGCCTCCGAAACAAAAGCTTGAAGACTTAAAATCTCCTAGGAACTCCCTAAAGGCCAATTACCTAAAACTCCTAAAGAATGTCCAGCTGTTCCAAAGAGGAAAGAGGAGATGGAGAGGGAGAATAATTAGCACTTTCTTTACTCCAGGAAGAAAGATGACCTCATTTTCTCAAACTCTCTTGCTTTCTCATCTGTTTGACTCCACAGTCCTCTCTCTTCACCTCCTTCTAAGATGTTTTTCCTACCGAGGGTATTTGAAAACAAACAAACAAACACAAAAAGTCTATGTCTCTATGATTGCAAGTTTGTACTTGCTGTTCTCACTACTTGTTACTTCCTAAGTATAAATTCAATATATATCTAAATAATTCCTATTCACACTGTTCACAATTCTGCTCAAGTATCACCTGTCCCAGCAAGTCTCTATTTCCATGCCTGCCTTCTCATGTCAAGCTCCAGAGAGATTTAGTTATTTTCTCTTTAATGCTATTTCTGTACTTGAAAAAAAATTTTATAATTTACATGCTTTTCACTCTACTTACTGCAATTTCTTTGAGTGCTGGGCCTATGAGTTTACTCATCTTTGTATCCTAACTCTTAGTACATACTCAATAAATGCATAAACGTTTGTTTGAAAAGAGAAAACTGAGAGCACAGGGTATGTTTTTGAACCAAGTGAAACAGTATTGAAGAGAAATTTTCAACCACACCTCACCCTTCAGACGCAGAGGTTTGACTTAACCTTAGGAATGCCTGAGACTGACTTATGTATGCTTTTACTGATTTATCCCCATGCTTCCTTCCAACAAGTTTTCTAGACCAGTTGACATTATTTGAAATCCTTCATCATGAGTAGATAATTATAATAGGATAACCAAAGACATAGCAATCATCAAAGCCTGCATACCTGAGTGGTGAATCCAAGAAACTAAGTGCAGAAGTGCCATTAAGTAGACTGACTATACTCTAGTTAATCTTCTACTCTAAAGAAAAATAGTGATAATTATTAATGATTTACCAATATTTCATTTTTTCAAATACATACCAAATGAATAAAAGTGAAAACAATATTGCTTTGTAAAGTAAAGTAGTTAAGGTAATTGTCCTCAATCATTTGTTCTCTCTCTCTAATAGGATTATACATCTCTACTCACTGCCACATAACTTGTCATACATTCTGTGGGAAAAGACCACATTCTTACCTCATCGATTTTGGGTTTGGCCATGGGACATGTATTGGCCCTAAGAACTGTATGCAGATGTTTGCTGTGATTAACCAAGCAGAAGATTTCAACATAAAGTGTGGCATGGCTCCAGCTTCCTTGCTCTTGCCCACCACCATGAGAATGTCATGTCTCAGACAGGGGTTACTCCATCAGTCTGGGTTCCAGAACGAAAGAATACATGGAGCAGAGCTATGCTGACTCCAGGACTCATGACTTGCAGCACTTGTGGAATGCAACTATGAATTAAATATTAATTATCATAAACCACTGAAGTTTGTGGTTGTGTTGTTACCAAGAAAACCTGGCTAATACATATACATAGGGTAAATTATTAAAACTTCTTTTTATTCAAGTGTAGAGAACATATCATATTTATCTTTTTTATAGCCTGACACCCAAATAGTACTCAATAAATATTTTTGAATGAATATAACTGCAATAAGGTAAAACAGGCTTTGTTTAATTTGTAGAAATTAAAACTTTAAAAATTAATTTCCCTTTGTGCACTGGACATTTGTTGTTTTTTGTCAGTTCAAAATCTCTTCTCCTACTTCCAACAACAACATTCATCCCTTTGAGGGGCAAGTGGTTCTTATAAAGTTTCTAATAATAAGACAGTGATATGGTAGTAGATATGTATTCCAGATGTATCTAATCATAGCACCCCATGTTCTCTGTCCTGGTGATTGGTTCATGGACAGGAGTACGATCCAAGATCATAGCCCTTTCTTATATTTCCATACACTGAAGTGGATAAATAAAACTCGCATTTCTTTTTTCTTTTTCTGTTTTCACAGGTGCAGTGGTCTGCAGCCATACCCAAAGAGCATGAAGGAATGAGGGAGGGAACAAAAAGAAAACAGAGAGAGAGAGAGAGAGAGAGTAGTAGAAATGACAGAATGTTCTAAGGGTGCTTAAGTCCTTTGCTCAGTCCCTGAAATCCCATCTCTAACTCATTTTTTGTAGTTCTTTCTTTCACTAAGCAATCCTGGTATCCTGGTATCACCTTCTTTACTTAATTCAAATTAGCTAAGAATTATTCATAGCAGACAACTGAGCATAGATAATTAAGAATTAACTTCGCTTGAAGCTAAATATTGATATTAGTAGTTTATTATGCTATTTGATCAATTATCTTTCAGGTTCATGACAGAATAGAAAGCTCCCACATTTGATCAATTATCTTTCAAGTTCATGACAGAATAGAAAACTCCTATAAAAAGACATATTGGTGCTTCCTAAGCAGGAGTTAAATGACTGTACTCTCTATCATTTAATTAGACACTTGATTCAATTCTTGAGACATTGTTTTTGCACATGAGCATCCATAGGTGAGACTTTCATGCCATTGAATTTTCACTGGCTTATGAAAAATGTAGACCAAAGTTCTATATTTAGCTCTGCCAAGAATTAAAAAAAATTAAAATATTCTTGGTAGGTCTGAGACCTAGTCCCATTTCAGTTCTCTGATTTTTAGCAAGTCTTTTGACCTTTTTAACTTAACATCTTTGCCCTATCTAACCTCTCAATGAAAATATACATTGAGCACTTACTATTTTCCAAGTACCATGTTCATCTCCCTTACTCATCACAACCACCCAAGAAGAAGGTACTACTGTTATCTTTATTTTATCAATGTGAAACCTGTGTCCTCGACTTATGTTAAGTAATTTACCTGTAGTCTTTGATAAAGCCAGGATTGGAACCTAGACCCTGCTCTCACTCCAAACTATACACTTTAGCACCATGTTCTCCTACCCCATTATAGCTTTTGGGGATTCGAATGAAAGGATATATGTTAAAGTACTGTGTAAAGGTAAAGCATTACATAAGTGTACAGATTTTTGTTTTATAAAACCCAATATCCATCACCACTCCCTAAGTAAAACTTTTCAAAGAGATTTTTAACTCACTCTTCACATAAATATCTTTATTGTATATTAATGGTTTTCAGTTTTCCTAAGTTAAGGCAAAATTTTCAAATATTAGATTGTATGACAGTATACTTAAAGTAATTAAAAGCTGAACACTGGGTAAAAGAAAAAGGCAATTTAGAAAAATTAAAAAAAAAAAAAACAAATCCTTTCCACTAATATCATCATATTTATTTAGCTCCTCTTTAGAATTATGTCACTGTTTCAGTATGAGTATTGACTTGTATGAACTCAAAAGAAACATTTCCTCATATTCCAGTAAGCATTCAACATTTCAATATCATTACCTTGATGTTATGCTATGTATCTTAATTCTTACTACAAATTTCTTTGCTCAGAACCTGCTCAGCTCACTTTTCTGTAGAAGAGACATAAAAACAGAATAAACACCTAGTTGTGCACATTGATCAAAAACATGGAAGCCTAAAAGAAACACGCTGTTTGAAAAGCACTGTCAAACATCATACAGATAAGTGTTCTCATCTAAAGCTGAGTTCTGCTCTTCTTCCCATTTCTCTTTTGCTAGAGACAGGAAATACATTCCCTTTTCAACAGGCAAAATGCCTGGGACTCCCTCTTCCCACTTATAATAAAGGAAATTATTCCCATTCTAAGTCTCTTTCAAGGCCACAAGAGAATACATCAGTGCAGTCTATGTGTAGAGTCTAACACCATCACCCTTCCAGCAAGCAAGCAGTAGCTATCTCAGGAGACAAAGCAGTAAGACGTGTCCCTGAGTAGAGGAGATGCTCACTTGCCCAAAGTTCCAACGTCCATCTGGGTTAAATGTTATTGTAATGTGTGGCCCTGTAAAATCATATAGAGTCTTAGTAACAGAGATTTAATCAACTTCTTTAATCAGTTATCCAACTCAAAAACAAACCAACCAACCAACCCTGGGACTTAAAGAAACTATGTAATGCTTGTTCACCAAACAAAATGTTAAATATAAACTCTTCTGTCTCCCACCAATAAACAAAATAAATAAAGATATATTCCTTGTTCCTGAATGGTACGTGTAAGTAAAATAGGGAGAACAATAAAATTGATATGTTAATCCAGTCTGGTTAAACAAAATCATGTTTTATATTCTCAAAAAATGGTTCATTCAGTCCATTTTAATTGAGTGCTTCCTGTGTATACAGTTCTGGCGACTGCAAAATTTAAATTACATTCCCTATTCCCTAGAGTATGAAGGTGCATAATGTTTACAAAAAGAACAAGATAGGCTAAGCTAAAGAATTAAAAATCATGGGTAATGAAGACCCTAAGACTACGGCACATAAATTTAGGAATTTATTATAGTCTAGGGGATTGGGAAGAGTGTGTGGCACAGGCATGAGCCAGCCTGGGTTGAAAAGACAAATAGTTTGTATAAGGAAAGAGAAGGGAGAAGGATTCTCTGGGTTGTAATGCAGATGGTAGAAAGATAGTAGCAGAAACATGAGAACCCTGGGAATATTCAGCTGGCACCAGCATGCAGAATTGTTTTCTATGAGGATTGGTATAAAGAAAGAGAATCAAAGAATCTAATTGAGACTCAAACGAAATAATCTCAGTGCTGAATGTTGATGATGATAGAGGCAGAATAAAGAGGAAAGAAATAATCATGAGACTTTGCAAAGGAACCTCACCATTCTTCTCCCTTTTGCCCATAAAATCCATTCCTTCTCCCACAAAACCAAGACTATGGGACCCTAACATTCCATATGGTATAATCATACTTTAAATCTCAACATTAAATTTCTTCCATTCTCCTCCAGATACAATTAAGGTACTGAATGTCAGTATGAGATTCCTTGACTAATTCTAGGAAGTCACCCAGTGTATAAAGGACATATGATTGCTGTGATTAACAAAGGGAAAAGAATATGCTGATTAATAGAGAAAGTAGTCCTGTCTTCTCTATGGATTCTGAAATAAATGGTGCTGCCACATATAGAAATGATAAGAGTATATATATATATATAAATAAAGTTGAGTATAAATAGAGTGTATAAATAAAGTTGCTAATTGAGTGGAGAAATTCCTAAATGCAGAAAGCAGATATCTCACAATAGAGAAACACTAAGTGATCTCTTTCAACTCTCCCTAAACTGAATCAACATAAAAAGTTCCTACCCAAAGTCCCAATCATTAGCAATATGGGACACAGCAGTCATCTAAAGTCTTATGCCACATATAATGAACTCTGTGTTTAAAAAATCAGTACATTTTGACACTTACAAGAGAATCAAAATTAGCTTAACTACAGTATCTGTTGACATCTGTGACTGCTATTGATTGATCAAAGTGTTTTCTTTGTCTACGTGTTGTACTAACACAAATTAATTACTCCAATATCCACTTAAAATTAAATCAAAGGAGACTACATTATAATTAGTTAGATCTAATCATGAAGGCAGGGAGGAAAGTAGCATTGTTTAATTCTTCATATCCTTAATTTGTATTTCTAAAAGAACAGGTTGAATTTAACCTCCCCACAAAATGAAGAAACTATAACGCTGACATGTGAAATTTTACACTCATTGCATATATGGCTCAGAATACTGCATATAACATAAATTTCACTTCTAAGGCCTCTAAGGTTTGCTGAGTAATGACTCAGTAGTCTACAAAATAAATTTCACATAAAGGCATATTGACATAAATTTAAAAAAAAAACTCTTTGAAACTAGAAAAAGCATAAATGGCTTGAATGGTTTAAAAAATATCATTTATCCTGGTGTATAATAGACACTGCTTTTTCTTTTCAATATCCATTGAATAGTAGTCATTTTTTTTTGATAGGATTTACTGCCATCCCCCAGTTCTAAGGGTAAATCCTAATTAATCTACATCAGTCGATGTAATCTCACCCAACTTGTTCGTTTAAGGTAAACTAAGTCTATATCAATTAATGAATGACAATTTCTGGCCATAGAGATTTAAAAATATTTTGTTCAGTAGTACCCAGTGTCCCAGTGGAGGTAGTCCCAGTTTGCTGCAGGCGGCAGCCTATCTATGGCCACAGGTGGAACCAGCCTGAGAATGAAGCCAACTACACTGTAGATGGCTGAGCAAAAGAAATCAAGTTCTTGATGAGAGAGTTATACCACCTGACCACCAGCCTTGAAGTTTGGTCTGCCTTTAGATATTTTCAATAAATGAGCCAGATAATCTCCTTGGTGTTTAAGCCATATTGAGTCATATTTTCTGTAAATTCTAGTCAAAAGCATTCTTACCTCTATACCATGTGTGTTACTTAATTCTTCTAAGAATCTACACTTAGTCAGAGACCAAGAAAATGAATCTTATAGTATGCTGAGCATATTTTTATTTGCCCAAGTATGAAGAGTTAAAGGAACCATCTGAAGAAGATAAGATGGTTTTAGAAGTTGCAACTAACAGACTCTCCTGGGCCCAAGAGCTTAATACTATGTCATTTCCACATGCCAACTTCATCACTGTTGAGAACGGTGAGGATGCTGCACCTCATTACAGGGATTATTATGAGTTTCCAAATTTGGGTCTTGAAATTCAATCATAGAAGAGATTACATCCTTAGTGTTTTAGTATCTGAAAGGCACTAAGCAAAAAGCATGTGAGAAAAATAACATATATAAACATACTTACATATCATATAATTTTTTAATTAAATGAGGATCTAAGTTTTTATTGGTAGACTAAAAATTCTACTGAGAAGAGGACAGACACCATGGTAAAAAAGAAAAGCATGGAGTTTGAAACTTAAGACATGGTTAAATTCCTGACTTTGTCTTTCTGCTGTGTAACCTTGTGTAGATTACTTAAATTTTGTGAGGCTTACTCTCCTCAGCAGTAAAAAGAAATGGATAATTTCAAAAGCTATTTCAAAAGTTATTTGAAATTATTTCATAATTTTCAAAAGCTATTAAGAAGATAGCATGATATAATATGAGCTTAATAAATTCTTTATTATTTACATAACATGATATGTCCTCAAAATGAGCAGCATCTAATCTGGTCAAAAAGACAAAATGTGCATGATAAAACATTGATTTATTTCCATGCTCAAAGCTTTCAACTAAAGAATAAAGTCTAAATACTTTAGAAGGGAATTTATAGTCTTGTACAACCTACAATTTGGCTTCAATTTTTTGTTTCCAGTCTTCTCTCATACTACTCTCTTTGCAAAGTCTACTCGCCAATGAGACTGCAGTCTTGCATGCCTAAACACCACACTGTTCTCTGCTTTCCTCACTGATAGCCACTTGCATGCCTCTGCTCTTATTATTCCTCCTCTAAGAATACTACCTTTCTGCCTACCTAAATCTACCGATGTCTCAAAGCCCAGTTCAAATACCACTTCCTTCATAGGAATTCACTTATCACTACTAGTGTAATCTCTCATTCTCTAAACTTTTACTGTCCTTTACATGTAACTTGCTTGACACAAAACAAGACAGAAAAACTTTATATAATGGGCACATGCGTAAATATCTTATTTTTCTTACTAGATTGTGAACCCCTGTGGGCAGAACTGTGCCTGATGTGGTTCTATCACCTCAAGATGCTAAAACGAGATAATTCACAAATAAGTATTTAGTAAATATTGGTTCAATTAATAAACACGACTTATAGGCTAGAATGACTCTTAAAATATAGAGGGTAAATTAATGTTATAAGCTGTGTATGTAAATGGTGAGAAGAATTCACACCAAGGAATAATTCCAGCGTCAATTGCCAACATGTAGAAGTGTGTTGAGGCATAGGTTGAGAGAATAATAATATTTGGAATCATGGAGAGGAAGCTGAAAGGCATTCCAAACAGTAAAAAATACACACAGACACACAGTAGCTGGAGGAAAAAATGAGTTTTGTATGTGGTAAAGGCAGAGAGGCAACTCTTATAACAATCACATGGGCTCTACTGGATAGTAGTAAGAAATAAGAATTGTTATAAGTCCAAACTATGAATAAGTCCAAAGCTTAAGGCTTTGGCCTTTTCACTGTAGATTTGAGGAAGACAATACTTTCTTGAGAAATCACTTATAGCAAAATACACATTGTAAACAAAAAGGTATTAATGATATGTGAGTTATCAATATCAAAGAAAAATAAAGTATTAAAGGTATATCCAAGAATGTGAGACTAGAAAATTGGAGAATTGATTGTATCCCTAATAGAAATGAAGACTACCCACAGGTGGCCCAGTTAGGTAGTGAGATGGCAAATTCTATTTTGTTCTTTTCGAATCAAAGAAGAAAGGCATCTTGAGGAGGATTGATACTATGAGAGCAAATGTGTCCCTGAGAGAGCACTCTGACATTCCACTAAGGTGTAAAGATACTGATCTCTATGCAAAAAAAAACACTCGACCATCAGATATTCTTTTAATCCAAAGAGTTCACTCCATTCCCCTAAAGAAAGAACCATTTGTTTTTAATTTATTTTAGAACTTGCTCTAGAACCTGTTATAAATATAAAATCTGAAACACCATACAGACCTTTCAATTCAGGTTTGATAAAACCTGATAAAGGTATAAGTGACACTGACCACCTCATACATTTCCCCACAAGAAGCAAAACACAGCCTGCTGTTCTATCTCCATCACTCTTAGATGTGAAATACTTATTGTATAGAAGAGTTAACTTTTGGAATGTGAATATCTCTGGGAGAGAGAATTCTCATTTAAACTAATACCAAAGTGAATGGTTGGCTGTGAGAGCTAGAATGGGGAAAGCGCAGGTTTCTCTGGGTAGGAGAGGACAGTTGCCAGAGAGGTGGATAAATGGTTACCACTGAAGGCACAGGCACATCTTGCATAGTTCCAAGGGACACTATTCACATTATATTATGTGAATGGCATCTCCTGAAACAAAGTTCCAGGAAACCATACATATGTGTCCCCAGAACTGTTGGTCCTTCCCCAGATCAGAGTTCAATTCAAAGACAACAGTGCATTTACTGGAGAGAATTCATCTTCTTATTTATGTTTTATTTTAAGCCTACATGTTTCAAGACTTGTCTAGAGCCTCATATTCCAGAATCAATGCTTAAGCTTCTGAGAGATAAAACATGTTTGAATCTTCTAATATTAATAAAGGGGTGGAGAAGTGTCTATGAGAATTTAGATGTAACTTGCTACTTACAGATGTAACCTATAACTTACGAAATTTCAATTTTTATATGTATACACACATATGTATATACACATAAAAATGTTTGTATATATGTATACATGTGGTACATATATACATGTAAATATGTATGTTTATGTATATATTTGCAGGCAGACATATTCTGAAGCATCTGGATGAGGATTTTATAAATTATTATTGACACAAAATGTTGGAACCAGTATTTCTATTTTTGATTATGATCTGTTTCACTCAAAGTAAATGTCAAATGAAGTCAACAAGCATCAATTATTTGTGCTAGTTCAAATAGAAAAAATTGGAGTAATCATATGATGTTTGAAAACTCGAAAGTACTTTGTGTCTCAGTAGTAAGAAGACTTTTATTTTGCTGGCAAATGTATTACAAAAATCCCAGCACTGAGCATGTCATTGTTGCAACAATTCATTCACAGTAAGAATAAATAGCAAATGTGCAATGAGAAGTTTCTCTGTCCCCAATTCCAGCAACTAGTTCACATAACACTGTAATGTCGTTTTCAGTAAAATTGCCTTATTAACTTTATCTTCGAGTAGGGAAAAAAAAAAACAAATTAATCACATGTAATTAAATATAACATTTAAGATTTCTAGTAGGAAGAGACTTGATTAAGTATGACATGAAATATCTTCATTAACAAAGAAAACCAAGAAATTATTAATTATGTTCAATATACTTATGTGAACCAGTATTCTCTGAATAAGTATTATTGAAATAAATGTATAGAAATGTTATATATAGAACTGCGTCTGATCTGACACAATTTTATGTCATCAAAACATCATCTATAACATTATATGAATATTATTAATTTGAATTAAATTGCTTTTGTATAGACTTGTTTATAACTTAATTGGTAAATTTTTTAGTTTCATAATTTTATAACAGCTATAAACAAGACAAATTTATCCATATGTGTGTGTATAATATGTAATAAAAATAATTTAAATTGCACTGGATGGCCATTCATATAGTTTTTCAATAAGAGGTGACTACCTTGCCCACATTTGAGAAACATTGCTCTAGAAGATCTAGGTCCCAAGAATTCAGCACCAAATCAGCATATGAAAAAGATAAATCTTTCAAGTCCTCTTATGCAATGATCCATTCATTAATATTTATTGCATATCTACTGTGTGTTGGATACTGAAGACATATCAGTGATCAAGACAGACATATTCTCTCTTCTCAGGGAGCTCAACAGGACAAGTATTAACAAGCAGTGAAGAGGCTGTAGAGAAAAAGGAACCCCCATAAACTGGCGGTGGGAATGTAAATTGGTACAGTCACTATGGAAAATAGTATAAAGGTTCCCCAAGATTAATAATTGAATTACCGTATGACCCAGCAATCCCTCTTCTGAGTATCTATCCCTAAAATCTGAAAACATTTATCTTTAAAGATATATGCACCCAATGGTCACTGTAGCATTATTCACAGTGGCCAAGACATAGTAACAACCGAATGCCTTTCAATAGATGATTGGATAAGGAAGCTGTGGTATATATATATATACAATGGAATATTACTCAGCCATAAGAAAAGATGATATACTGCCATTTGTGGCAACATGGTTGGATCTTGAGATTATCATGCTAAGCAAAATAAGTCAGACAGAAAAAGTTAAGAACCAAATGATCTCACTCATTTGTGGGATATAAAACTGAAAGCAGTATGAATGAACAAGACAAACAGAGACTCAATGACATGAACAACAATTAAGTGGTTTCCAGAGAGAACAGTGGGAAGAGGAGGTAGATTAGAGTAAATGGAGTCAAATATAAGGTGACAGAAGGAAATTTAACTTTGGGCAGTGAACATACAATGCAATATACGTGTGACACATTACTAAATTGTACACTTGAAACTCATATAAGTTTATTTACCAATGTCATTCCAATAAATTTAATAAAATGAGCTAGACATATAATTGACATGTAAACAGGTTTTTTTAATTCAAACTTTATTTAGTGTATAGTTTGAGGGAACTAGAGGGAAATAAAGAAGGTCCTCTGATAAAGAGAGTAAACTGGAGAATCAGTTGAGACTAGAAGATCAGTAGGAACCTCTTAGAAAACATATTAAGATGATCCCTAAATGAAAGAAAGAGCCATTTAAACAAGAGTGGACTCGGGTGGCAAGAGGAATTATTCCAGAAGAAGGAATAAAAAATTATAAACCTCTAATGTTGAAAAGTTTGGCATGTCCTAGGAAGTAAAAAAATAATAATGAGTCAGAAATAGTAAACGAAGGGAAGAATGGGTTAAAGTGAGGTTGCACAGGGAAACAAACAGCATCATTCAGGGTCCTGAAAGCCATATTAGGAGTTTTTATTTTATTTTGAATGGAATAGAAAGCCACTGAGGAGTGCAGCAGTGGAATAATATGATCTAATTTATATTTTTAAAATATTAGGCTGAAGTGAGTAAAATAGCCATATATGCCACTGACAAGACACCAAAGACTCACAGTTAGACAAGGATAAAGCATCCTTCACTCAGGACCAGCACTGCCATAACAGGAATGAAAGCCTAGGCAGTATTTACAAGTGTTTTTTGTTGTTGTTGTTTTAATTAGAGTTGCAAAAATTTTTTAAATTATGAAAATTTACCTAAAGTATCTGGATTTCCTGCATCTCTGGATTTTTTTTTTTTTTTAATTTCTGGAAAATCCAGTAACACTGAACCTGCATTCATGCCTAGAACCAATTGCCTTCCCCATTTGGAAAATGCTGTAATTTCCTGCTTATCACTTCTCTATACTCCTCCATTTCCTAAGAACTAGCCTACTTTATTTACCTTTCTCACCTGGTGGATATACCTAGATGTATTTATTTTGTAACCTCTTCTTTTTTCTCAACTATTTTATTTTGTTATTTTTTAATATTTTTATTAAATTTTTTGATTACAGTTGGCATACAATTTTATTTTCAGCTGTACAACATAGTGATTAGACATTTATATAACTTATGATCACCTGGTATATCTAGTATCTATCTGACACCATACACAGTTATTAGAATATTATTGACAATATTCCTTATGTTATACTTTACATCCCCATGACTGTTTTGTAACTATTAATTTGTACTTCTTATTCCCTTCCCTTTTTCACCCACTCCCCAACCCTCCTCCTGTCTGGCAACCCTCAAAATGTTCTCTGTATCCATAAGTTTCTTTCTGTTTTACTTGTTTATTTTGTTCTTTAGATTTCACATGAAAGTGAAATCATATGGCATTTGTCTTTCTCTGTCTGACTTACTCTAATCAGCACAATATCCTCTTGGTCCATCCATGTTGTTGCAGATGGCGAGATTTCATTCTTTTTTATGGCTGAGTAATATTCCATTATATATATGTACCACTTCCTTATCCATTCATCCACTGATAGACACCCAGGTTGCCTCCATATCTTGGCTATTGTAAATAATGCTGCAAAGAACAAATGAATTCACATATTCCTTCAAAGTAGTGTTCTGGGTTTCTTCAGATAAATACCCAGAAGTGAGATTTCTGAGTCCTTCTTTGTCTCTTGTTATAGCCTTTGCTTTAAAATCTGTTTTGTCTGGTATACTTCTCCCAGCTTTTTTTGTTTCCATTTTCAAGAAATATCTTTGTCCATCCCTTTACTTTCAGTCTGTGAGTATCTTTCAATTTGAAGTGATAACTTGTCAGCAGCATAAGTAAGGGTCTTGTTTTCTTATTCATTCAGCTATCCTATTTTTTGATTGAGGTATTTAATCCATTTACATTTAAAGTAATTGTTGATAGCTATGTAGTTATTGCCATTTTATTATTCTTAATCTCTTCCTCTTCATCTTCTTCCTAAAGAATTCCCTCCTAGGGACAACAGCAACTAACAGTCACAGCCCTTGAGAGCTGTCCATAAGGCTGACAAAAAACTTTGGTATTGATTATTGGTTTTTTCCTAAATCTGTCCTTTGTTCATTTATCAACTCCAGGTTCTTTGTCCATTTGTCACACCAAGACAACAACCAAACATGAAACACCAACTTATGCTCTTTATGATTATCCACAGCGTAGCCCTTAGCTTTAGTTTTGTGAGCCATTACTTTACAGTTCAAGCTCACCAATTTGACCATGCTTCTCTCTGAAGACATCCCCATTCAGACTCTGCTCTGTTTACATCTACTGTTCAAGTCATTTGAGGAATGTTGTACTATACGTACAATCAAGTGTTATAGAATAATCTATGCTGCTTAAAGTGCTTTATTTATAATTTAATTGCAAATATAAAATTAAGGAATGTACAATCCTTGTTGTATATTATGTACAACCTCTTGGGTTGAGATTAGCTAAAGCCAGTTTCTAGTTTTATCCCTTTTTTTCATCTGCTTAAAAAGCAAGGGAGTTATGGATTTTAGCTCACATGTTGTTTTCCTAAGCCTATTTATATTCTGGATCTGTAACAGTTATCAAAATAATAAATTTTTTCATTAAGTACTGGTTCTACACATTGTCTTGAAAGAGACCAATGGACATCATAATTATGAAACTACAAAACAATCTTGGGAATGGTACTTAACATGGAAACATTCCACTCATCACTGAATCATGCCTTCCAAACACTCACATTCCTTCCCTTCTTCTCTCTGAGCAAAACTTGTTGGATAGAACAGACATTCATCACAGTCACAGTGAAATGGAAGTGTCTCAGTCCATTAGTTCTCCCTTTATCAATACTACATTGGAGATGACAGAGTGGTGTTTCTATTCTTTTTCTTTAGTGTCACCCAATAGAGAAAACTTTAATCCTTGCTAAATTATTAATGCCATCATATCACCAAACAAAATAATGAACACACACAACAACTAGAGACAGGTGTATGTTTTGTGAACCTTAATTGAATAAACACCTATTTTGCTGCTAGTACAAATAAATTGTGAGGAAACTGAATTTATAGACTGACCTGATTTCTAAGATTTGCTTAAAACAAAATGAACCTCAAATGACTATTTTTCTCCATTTAGGGCAATATGTATGAGTTTTTGAAACAACATCTGAGTCTATGTTCTATTCCTTCGTGCACTAACCCAGCTGATTTCACAATAAATTAATTTCTCAGAAATCAACAACTGAAGGTTAGAGATAGGAATAAAGTCACATGAAAGACCAAATTGGGGCTATTTTGGATCTGTTAGCCTTATGATAAGATGCTTTAATTTATGCGCCATAGAAATCTCTTTACACCACTTTGCCTGTAATTGCAGCAGCTCACAATGCTTGCCTGCTCTTTGGTTTCACTTTATTACAGAAAAGCTGGTAAAAAAGTCACTTTATGTAACTGATAATTTGCTAGGGCAAGCTCACTTTAAGAAATATTATTTGATTATTTTCTAACTCTTCCTCTACCTAAAAAAAATAATAAAAAAAAACAGCAAAAACAATAGTAATAATAATAGACCTTGGTGAATTTTTAAATCATCAAATGGAATGATATATTAACTTTATAAAAATTTCCAGTTTTCTTGTGTAGATGTAAAATTGCACATTATATAAAACTCTTTCTTCTAACCCATTCTTCACTCCAAGGTCATCATTGCTATGGAATGTCCATTTAATTGCCTATCTAATATTCATTTATTTTTCCTTTTTTACGGAGAGCTCCATCATACTTCATGGCAACAATATGCTTAGACCAATCTTAATAATATTATGCCTCAATTTCCCAGCTTCACTTTTAGCTAGGGGTCACCCACTTTTGCTAATGAGATTTGGGAAGAAGTACTCTGTCACCCTTTGCTTTGAATTTAGATTTGACATCTGGAGCTACAGCAACTATCTTGAGATTATAAAGGAGCAATATGCTAAGGCCTCTCAAAAATCTTCCCTTTTTCCTGTCTCTCCCTCTAAATCTATATTCCATTACAGCTCTCAAACACAGTATATTTCTGCCACCTAAATTGCTCATCACTCCCTGAATTCTCTCTGCAGTCCATCATGGGTCTTTGTGAATGGTTCTTCCTCCATCAGTGAAGTCGTTTCCCATCCTTATTTTTCCTCATCAAAGCTATGTTAGTATAAGCATATTCCATGACTCAGAAAATCCACTTGTAGATCTATTCCCAACAGAAATGCATAGATGTGTTCACAAAGAGACAAATAGAAGATTGTTCACAGCAACAGTATTTGTAACGACCACAAACTGGAAACAACCTAAATGACTGGAAACAGTAGAACGAATAATAAATGTGTGGTATATTTACAGCAACAAAAATGAACAAACTACAACTACAGCTACATGCAACAATATGACTAGATCTCACAAACACAACACTAGACCAAGCACCCAGACATAAAAGAACATATACTCTATTACTTCATGTAAAGTTTTAAAACAGGCAAACTAACCCACATTCTCAGAGCAAGGTAATTGCTGCCCTTGGGGAAGGCAGCGACTGGAAGGAGGCATAAGAAGAGCTACCAGGCAATGTTCTGTTTCTTACCTATGAGATGGTTACCTGGTTATGCTCACTTTGTGAAATTATACCAAGCCGCAAGTATATGATTTATGTACTTCTCTATATATGTTTAGATAAAAAGACTTCAAAAACAAAACAAAAAAAGATTAGCCATGCCAAAAAGAATCATTAACATAACTGCATTTCTCCTATATACATTTCCATTTAACCTCTTTCTCTCTTATCCCTCGATAGAATTTTATCTATACCTACCTTAAAACACATATCTCAGGCTGCTTTGTATTAAGTTGTTTGTATATATAATGCCACTCGCCATAATACTGTGATCTCCCTGAAGACAAGAATCACATTTGTGTCATCTCATACTACAGTGGACACATTAGGTCAGAAAACATCTTAGAATAGAGTTTTAATTCAAAAAGCTTCCTATGAAATATACATACCAAAGATCACTTGTTTGAGTGCATGTGTTTGTGTTTTTGAGTTTCATAATCTATTAATATGAACATTTGAACTTTCCGAAGGCAGCTGTACGGTAATAAAATGCAAATCTTCACTTACTAATCATTTAAGCCACGGAAATTTATGCATCTGAAGTTTCCTCACCTGAAATATGAGGAAAATAACTTATGCCTCAAAGAAACAGTATGTATCTCAAGAGCATTGAGGTATATAAGTATTTTTTAGACTCCAAAGCACTATAAAAGCTAGAGGCATTGTTCTTTATTGCCTTACAGTAATATTCCCTAGCTTTCTTCATGTCATGGTACACCTAAAAAATTATAATTATTATACCATACAGAGTAAAATGACAAGGCTCCTTAGGGATGAGGACACTATATAGCTCATTGGTTAGAAAGCTCTATTCCAGAAAATTTATGAGAATTAAAAATTCTGGCTCAGATGGGATCACAGCTTTTTGTCTCTTTCAGACAATGTAGATGTCTCCATTGGTAAACTGAGCTCCAACACAAAAAGTAGGTCTATGAGCTAGATTGGTCCAAGCATCATCTAAAATCAAACAGGAGTTTCATCCATCACATAAAATCATCCATACCATAGACTCAAGTTCCCAAAACTGAATTTACAATGCTCTGTTTATTTGTGTTCATGTTGACCTTTTGTTGGCACTACAGGAAGAAAAACTCTTTAAGCAGCCTTTATTTATATCTTATATCTCTAATGAGAATTTATAAACAACTGATGAATATTTGAGCAGTAGAAATACTTATTTCACATCATTTTTAAAAACATTTTCTAATTAGTCGATAGAACCTTATAATTAGTTAATGTATGAATGTAACCTGATTCATTCATTTTCTAACAAAATATTTCTTAATTCTTTCCTTCCTTCTTCCTCTACTCCCATGGAAACAGAGAGAAAAATACACACACACACACACACACACACACACAGTAGTATTTGGTGTTCTTTCTCTTAAATAATGAGATATGAATTATCAATAGTGGAATGAGAAAATTGGAAAGGAGAAATGACTATTATCCATTACATTAGTAGAGAGTTTGTTGAAATAGTCTCTTATTCAGTATTTTGCAAAACATGGTATGCAAAATGAATTAAAGTGACAACCAAATGAAACTTTTAAGAAATTACAGTTACAGTAAAGTTACTATTTTAATATTATAAAAAAACAACATGTTAAACTTGTGCTTTTACAGATATAATTGCTAGGTTGAGGCTAAACTGATTTTTAAATGTGTTGATATAAATAAAAGATAATACAGGGACCACATAGATATAGCAAAATTATACAGGAGGTACATGAGTGTCTAGAGTTTTGAAGCCACTGTGTTAGTTGATATTTGCTCCTTACATATCATTAGGTATGGGGAAAGTCTCCTTAAGGATACTTTCCTCTGAATCAGTCCCAAAATTCAAATACAAGATGGTAGAGATAAGAAGTGATGCTGTAAGGTGAAATTAATTCCAGGAAAAAGGAAAATAATCATCTCTCAACATATGATCATGGGAATTACAAATTTAGGAGATAGATGGACGCGTGGAGAGCTAGCACATGCCTTAGAAAATGGGTGACAGGAGTCCAGGTTCTTAGTCTCGGTTCTGAGACTGTGTACCATTTAGCAAATTTCCTCTTTGAACCACAGCTTGTTCATCTGTAAAAGGACTAAATTATCTCTAAAGTGCCTTGCATCAATATCAATCTATGAGTCAAAATACAAAACAACTCTGCATTAGGAGCACAGTTAGCTGTTAATTACATCAAACTTATTGGTAACTAGGTGACCCATAAATTGCTTCTTCCACTCAATTTATTCACTTATTCAGAGCTATGTATTCAAGGCCTTTATTATTTTACTATGAATTTTGCCCCTTGAAGAAGGCTCTAAAGAGGCCTCAGAGGCTGACATTTTTCTGCCATATAAAAGAGACCAAGCTACATACCAATGATTGTTCTGACCTCCTGAATCAGAATAGAATGACAGAACATGTACCCAGGGATTTACCTGAGGACTTAAGAATTGAAATGTCAAATGTTGTATTCCTAGGCACCTTCTGAACTAAAATCAAAATCCTTCCTATTGCTTAGCACAACCATTTCTCAAATGTCTGTCAGCCTCTGAGGCCTCCTCTAAATTCTAGACCTTTATCTTTCCATTTAATATCTCCACTCTTTTCTGTTAAATTTAACAAATTCAAAATAGAAGAGTTGCATTTATCCTCCCAAAAGCAAATCTAACCTTCATTGTTTCCCAGCTCAACAAAAAATATCCCTCTTCATCTAGGTGCTCAGGCCTGATTACCTGAACTACCTTTGACCTCTCTTGCAACCAAGTGGCAAATCCCATCAGCTCTACCTCAAAATGTCCCAAATCAGACCATGTCTCACCACCTAACTCATTATGACTCTATTCCGAGCCTCTCACCAGAAATACTGTAATAACCTCTTAGTCTCCCTGATACAGTCAATTTTCATACTGCAGCCAGTGACCATTTAAAATGTAAATGGCTTATCACGATACTATTCAAAACCCTTTTTATGACTTCCCATAACCCTCAAAATAAATCGCAAAATATATGCCACAGTCCACAAGACCATAAACAATCTCCTCTCCTACTATGTTTCCTCACTTTGCTCCCACCACACTGCCTTCTTGTTCCTCTTTGGGTCTGCCAAGCCTAGTCCTGCTTCACGATGTTTGCACTTGCTATTCCTTCCAGCTAGAGCAAGTTTTCCCTGCATGTGTGCAGGCTTGCTCCCTCACTTCTTTTTTTATTAAAAAGTCATTCCCTCAGAGAAGATTGCTCTCTCTAAAAAGTACTTCCTTTCATTCTCTATTCCCTTAGTGTTCATTTCTCTTTTTATCACTTACCATCACCTGATATCATATTATATGCATGGTACTTGTTTGTTTATTTATTGGTTACTTATACACTAGAAAGTAAGCTCTTAAAATAGACATTGTTTGGCTCACCATTGAATCTTCAGCAATCAGAATAGCACCTAGCAAAGAATATAGCATCGATAAACGAGTAAAAGAATAAAAGAAAAAAATGAGCAAATTTAGCCTGAAACACATGTTACTTCTTGGCCATTCACATTTGGGCATATTTTCTTCTTCACGAAACACTCTTCCTCACCATTTTCTATGCAAGGTGAATGCCTATTTATTCTTTAAAAGTATCTCGGGTGGCATCTTCCCCTGAAGCCTTCTCAGATAAGACTCCCTGATTACATACACAAACACACACACACACCTCCCAAGCAGAGAGAGCTTCTCTTATCATCTTGCTTCCAAGAAAAAAATTGCGTCCACCTTTAATCTAGCAGCTACCCTTGAAAATGTGTTTTTTGTTTATATCTTCGCTCCTGTCCCATACTGGGAACTCTATGAGGCAGAGGTTAATTTATCTTTACATGGCCAATGCCAAGCACATACTAGGAATCTAGTTGTGTCTAGAATAGGTCTGATCACCTTTGTCCACATAGACTTTTCTATTTCCTTCTGTCTGCACTAAGTTGTTTTTATAAGAAGCTACAGTTCATTAATGTGGTTAGTACATTTAAAATTAGCTCATTTATTCTCTCTACCTCACAGATAAAATGTCTGTAGATCCCAAGAATTACATCATAGTATAAGGCATATTTGTTCACCATTGACTGAGAACTAGAATGATGCAAGTCTGCGAGAATAGAAGTTAGTGTGGATACTGGAGTCCATTACTGCCCCCTTTTCAAAACTAGTTACTAGTCATCGATGAGAGTTTAAAGTAAGCTTAAATAAAAAAAAATGCCTTAAAATCTATCGTGCTGTCCCACTTCACAATGCAAGCTGAAAAGGTTCTATATTATTGACAAGAACAGCGTTCTTTTCAAGCAGCATCATAATAGACCAGATAAATTTGTATACAACAAGATGTGATAATTACTGGAAGATGTAATTCACAATCCAAGGAAGCTGTAAATTTCATATTGATAAAATTTACTTCTGCCACATACTCCCTCTTCTAGACAATATAAAACGGAGCTTTATTTTACCTCTGATATAGCCTTGTATAATAAATGCAACACATAATAGTAATAAGTTACACTTGTATCATGCTTTTAGATTTTGCCTCTTTGCACACCCACTATTTCCTTTATACTTCAAACAATGCTTTGGTTGAGGTAAGGATGATTATATGCACTTTATAGATGAGGATTCTCAGTCCCATAGAGGTTAAATTGCCTAAGGTTGTGCCCGGAGTGAATGAAAGAACCAGATTCCAACTCACCATGGTTAGTGTCCAAATCCCAGGTATACTAAAAGTTTAAAATCCTGGATTCAAAGATCTAGCCAGTTTATACAGGTGTAAGGCTTTGAACAACTGTCTCAAGCTTTCTGGGCCTCAGTTTCTTCAAACGCCAAATAAGAGTAGGTATTCAATTGCTACAGTTTTTGCTAGCACTCAAAAATTAGGGTTCTATATTTTAAATTACTTATATCCTATTCATAATATGATAATTAGTCCCTCTTCATTAAAAGATTACTACAACAGATCTGATGTTTGCTTCTGCAATCTGTGTTGTGATAATGACAGCAAGGTTCATTAGAGTCATTGAAATCTAGTCATGTCAAAAAGCTTCACAGGGTGGAGAGATTAATCGAAACAAAGCCTTGGCACAGTTTTAATTTCTAACTTAGAAATGCACTTCCATATTTTTTGAGAAAGCTGACTATCCTTAGTTATAAGGAACCTGCTAAGGAGACCCAGGTGGCTTGGAAAGTAGAACTGACAAAGATTCGAAGTCAATGGACAACCTCAGCTCCGCCTATTCTCTTTCATTTATTTTCCTTCTTAAACTTCTCCAGGGATTTGCTACAGTCTTAAGCATTCGCTCTAGTCTCAGTTTAACCAAGAACCAACCCCTCTCAATTCAAAAGGTGAGATGACAAAGTATATCTATTTACAATTCCCAAGAGAGGGGAGGGGAAGATATAGCATACAAGGGGAAATACATTGGACTTCAGACCATTCTCAGTTATTCTTGTAGCCCCACAGATACAAGAAAACCAAATCCGCAAATAGTCAGGCAATGCTTCAGCAGATTCTGCAAATTCCTTTGACTCTGGCACACTGTGCAACAGCCTTGGTCAAAAAACGATTGTTTTTTATTGACTCAACAACCTCTCCAGCTCAGGTTATTTCCCATTCTGTGCCAATCAATGTCGAATTGCCTCTGACAGGAATCCAACTCTGGTCAGAGATTATTTCTAGTCAGCACCATGATGGATGTAAAACTTCTGGGAATTTTAGCCAAACAAGGCTGCTCTTCCTACTATGAGTCAATACACATTCCCAAATGAACATACAGATTATAAATACTTATATTGCACTAGTGTCAGACAGTATTCTAAGAACTTCATATATGTGAACTCATTTTACTCCTCACCACAATTCCTGTAAGGAAGATGCTATTGTTATTATCATTTTACAAATGAGGAAACTGAGGCTCTGAGGGGTTAAGGAACTTGTCCAAGGTCACATAAGTCTCAAAGTCAAGTCAAACCCAGGCAACCTGATTCCACAGTCCATGCTCTCAGCCACTACAGGAGACTCCCTCACACCAGGTACATGTTTCTGAACTTGATAAATTTATATTAACAGGGATGGATTTCTGAAAAAAATAAGATACAGAGAGATTAAAATTTAGAACCACTCAAAACCATATTATATTTGAAACATGTTAAGAATTAAACACATGGACTGAAATGACACCTATCAAAGTCATTATAGTTGTTATAACTGAGGAGAAAGGGACTCTGTAATGCAGCTGGGGATGAGTTCTAAGTGATTTTAATTTTACCATTAAGGTTTGACTTCTTCATTTTAGAAAAATCTGAAATATATATGGCATAGAGTTAATTTGTTCATTCTGAATCTTAAGTATCTTAGTGGTTTTTATATTTATCTCTGGTCATTTCTATATATTAACCTTAAAAATAAACTACATCTATTTTACCTTCTTTTCCTTCTTGGGCCCTCCTAATTCCAATGCCATGAACACCCACTACCAGCTGAAGTAATGGAATCCATAGTATTGCATTTTAGAAAACAAATGATGATCCATCCAGGGCTAGTTAGCCTAATGTTAACTAAAACGAGAATATTTCCAACTGAGAGTGAAAAAAACAAGTTAACAATCTATTTGACTAGAACTTGAACTGAGCACATGCAAACAATCACAGCAGCCAAGAGTAATTATTAGAGAAGATAACCTAAAAACAAAAATATTGGGGAGAATTTATCTCTACTCCAACAATATAGCAGTTCCTTCTAAAATAATAATAATGCTAACTAAAAATGACACACTACAGACACCGTTAATACCTTAATTTGGGATTAACTGTGCTCACATGTTATCTCCCTTATCAAATTATGAGTTCTTTTAGAACGGAGTCTTTGCGACCAGTGCTTAGCACACAGAGTGGGTCTCAGTAAATACTAGTTGAATAAATATATAAAAGAAGTGACATTCCATAATGTCTTTGCTTTTCCAAAACTGAAATATTCAACCCTTCAAGCATGAGGGTAGCCAATTCTGTAAAGAATTCTTATAACTAGATAGATACTTTGTTTTGTTGTTGTTGTTTTGTTTTTGAGAGGGATGTTAGCAATTTCACTCCCTAGGATAGAAATCAGAATTTCTCCTTGTCATGGAAACATCTTTGTTTTCAAAAGGACTATCTTGTCAAGACTTTCTAATCATACAGATATAAATCAATTTCCTATTTTCTGTTGCTGTAAAAACCCCAGAACCATTGAGGCAGATGCTTCCATCTGAGGTGTTAAGTATTTTGGTTAGTAATTTAAATTGGATATATTTTGAGCAGAATCAAGTTTGTGAAGATTTTTAAAAATTTCTCCTACATTTAGGCTGCCCTCTTTGAAAATTCTTGTTTAGTCGTAGGAGACCTGTCTTATTTGCCCCAAGAGTTTGTGAGAAGAGATCACTGCCAAGAACAGCAAGCCAAACAAATACACTTTGCAATCTACTTTAAAAGAAAGATGGTGGGAAGGTGCAATGCTACCCGGGTTGCACATTTAGCAATTCTCATCTGGTATTATTCAAAATAAAATAACTCCAACATAAAATGTACTGATAACTACTGTGATTGCTTTTTCTGGACTAGGAGTGTCCAGACCATACTTTGTGCTGGCAATGAGTGTTTCCCCTAAAGAATATGGATGCTCCACTCTCAGTCACCCTGCAAAATGATAAGCAACAAACCTCATAATGGGAGCAAAAATAACCTCATCATCTCTCTGGAACTGGGAGGAACAGTGCCTAATTGGTAGGGGAAAAAGAATACCCATTATGCAGAGATAGGCTAAGGAATGAAGAGAGATGACCAGGGGGTTCTTCTAGGGAAAGACATGACCTACGTACTCTAGGAACAGCGATAGCTAAAAACTGTCTTTAGAGTTCCATTCCATTGCAATGTTGTAGACCTCTGCTTTCCTCGAGAATTCAATAAATTGTTCTGAAGACTCACAGTCTGTTTTTCCTTAAGACTGAAAGAAAATGGCAAAACTTTTGCATCTCAGTGGTTTAGAGTGAAAAAAATTGGTAGAGATGTCAAATATATACCAGGACAGATTTGCGAAATGTGTAAATACTCTTCAGTGTTTCCTAGAAATTATTTGGTAAGGGAAACACTGCAAGGGAATGGAAAATCAGCAATCTACTGAGTGAGCCTAGCTGTCAGGATCTGAAAATAAAAGCAATTTTACTTTTTAGTTCTGATGAGGTCAAGAGTTTTTTCAGTTACACTGATTCTGTAATATTAAAATTTAATATGACTTTCAGTTGCCTCCTATCTTGATATTCTAAATAATCTACCAACACGAGCAAGAGTGAAGTTGGAACATCGCGAACTATTAAGAATAAAGTTAGTGCTACTATGCTTAATTCTTAAAATTCGGTTTTCAAAAATCACTTAAGAGTAACATCCAAATTATGTTACTCTCAATTATGTAATTTATTCTCAAACATCATTTTACATTTGTTTCTATCAATGAAATAAAATACAGAATTTTTCTTAATGCCTTGGAAATTATTTTATTAGATTTAAGGAAATAAACAGGAAACTTTACAAATGAAATTGTCTAGATACAGACTCCAATTTTTATCAAAATGAAGGTCTGTCTAAATAAGGAAAAGTTACACATACAAGTCAAAATTTTAAATATATCTTAAGATTTATTATGGTGCACATTCTTCTATCTTAAGAGAAAGAACAATAGGATAAATCATACACTAACAGATTTGTGAAATGTGTAATTATTTGGTAGAAATTATTTGGTAAGGGAAACACTGCAAAGGAATTGAAAATCAGCATTCTACTGAGTAAGCCTAGCTGCCAAGATCTGAAAATATTTATTAAATATTTTATGGCACCACAAAGAATGAAAGGCAAGAAAAAGAGCAAGAAACACAAAGTACTGACTACATGCTCAGGATTTCACAGGCTAAGAAACTTACAGACATTAATGAACTTAATCTTCAGAACAACCTTACACACTAAGCACTATCATTAAGCTCCATTTTACATATGAGACACAGCAAGACCAAGGAACTAGTCCACAGTCACACAGAGTTAGGAAAATATTATATGACTATTAGAAGTGTAAGTTACTGGAGGACATATCAATACCCTTAAAAATAGTTATGCCTTTGAAAGTTACACGCTGTAAGAGTAAATTTTCACTCCCACTTTCACACTTACATTTGGCCCAGAAGAGAAGCTTCTGTCTTTTCCAATATAGGGGAAGAGAGTCTCTGCCTTTCCACCTACCACACACAAAAATTTCTACGGAAGGATATTCATTTAAAAATTTTAAAAACAAACCTTAAAGTCAAAGAAAAATGAATATGATCTAATTAGTCAATGATAGTAGGCAGACAATAATTATTGTATAGACATGTGATGTCATTCTATAAAGTAATTTAAAATCATGTTTAGGAGAAACTTTTGGAAAATAACATCTCTGTTAGTATTTTTTAATACAGACAGATAAAAATTTAAAGAAAAATACAAATGGTCCACAATATTCCACCCAGCTATAACTGATATATATATATATGTATATATATAATCACTATAAATCATGTAGTTAATGTATATAAGTATATATGATTATATGTAAATATATTATATATATATATATATATATATATAGTCAATATGCATAAATCATTAGAAACAGCATAGAAAAGCATAAAGCTAGAAAGGAAAAGCCTCTTTCCCCACTGACCCAGAAGTATCTCTCTCCACTAGCCACTATGATAGCATTACACTCCTTGTAATTCCTTCTGGAAAAAATATTTCCCAATAATTTAATATAAGTATTTTATATGTAGAGTAATTGCTTAAGCACATAGGAAAAGAAACAAACAAAACATATAATTTTCACGTAATAACTTTTGTTTAAAAAATTCACCCACAAAGAATGGAAGGGATTATATTGGGGTTAGAATTTTATAAGTGATTTTTTTATTCTACAGAGATTTTACATTTTCGCAGGTTTCTGCAATGAACAGAAAACTAAATCTGACATACATATCGGTAGTATTTTTATTATTAAAAGAACACATTTTTATAAACATTCAAATAATATAGACATATGTAAAGTAAAAAGCAAGTCTTCCATCTCTGCCCTAAAACTCCTTTAAGGTAACTGACAAGAACTGGAACTCAAACTTGAACTCAGACTCCAACTCGAACTTGAACTCTCTCTCCCTCCCACGCACATGCTCGCACACTCTCGTTTTCACGCTCCCTCTCTCTCTCTCTCTCTCTCTCTCTCTCTCTCAGTAAACAGTAATTTTAGATAAATATAAATACACATAAATTTCAGTTTTCAAGAGAAAAGACATAAATGTACATAGACATAAAAATCTTCACCTGTAAAAGCCTTAGTTTCCTAATCTGTATTGTGTTACTATAAAGAAAAATACTATCCTAACTCACAGTGACGTTTGGAAGCCAAAGTTCAAAAAAAAAAGTGATTGATATCCCCCATTATCCGTACTGTGGCAGTTTTAGAAAATGCAACACCAACTTTTCACTCTGTTTCTCACCATTTCCAGGTCATCCCCATGCTGCCTGTGAACACAGGACTATCATCAGGCTGGCATAGAACATTACTGCCTAAAATTCTTAATCTCAATCTTCTGGCTTTTGCCTTCAAGTAGCTGGAACCATAGGCACATCCACTATCTCCAATCAATGAGTTACTTATAGAGTGCCAAAGCGGATTGTGGGTAAGGGGTTTATCACTATCATTTTGAAAATGACTTCGACTATGCTATCTACCCACAAGTTCCTTAGTCCCAAGGTCAGACACTGAACCAACACGACGATTCACTGGTCCCCAAGTTCCTCCAAGTTAAGCAAATAATTAGTGCCTTAGAGAATGATCAAGCTAGCAAAAACCCCTCTCCCCTCAAAAAAAGAGATTGATTTTGTGCCACTAAGTTTTATTTAAAGACCGTGCAATCGAATCCCAGCTGGCTTCATTGAAGCAACAACGTGGGCAATCAGTGACACCAACTGCAATGCTATCATTTCTATAAACAGTAATGAGTGGAGGGGGTAGGACGATACTAGAAGCTTATGTATAAACAAGAAAGATCATTACAGCAAGAGAGATTGTCTTGGCAGATTCATAGTATCTTTCTGATTGGCACCCTAGGAGATGTAAATACCCTGGAATATTTAATGTCATTAGAAGAAATATTCAAGCATGGCATTTGTGACATTGTGCAATGAAAATAACATGTCAGAAAGATGGCAATTTCATAAACTAAACTGTACAAAGGAAAGTTTCATTGTTTTAAGATATTCCATGGAAATTGAGGAAACAGATCTCTAAATACTCCCTGGATGTCCCTTTCTAACTCTGATACAAGAAAATAGAACTCGACCCTTTCTTAGAAGTTGAATTTTATCAGGCCATGAATAAATGAACTTATGTTGAAGTAGGTCAGAGGAGAAGTATAATATAAATAACTAGCCAGGATATCTGATTAAGAACAATGCTAGATAGGCTTGAATTTAGTTGCAGGGTCCTTACCTTTGTAAAAAAAATTGCTTTTGTATATCTACGTCTTATTTTTATTCAAACACTTTCTTCCAGTAAAATATCCAGATACTATTTCTTTCTATTAGAGCCCTTATCTACCCCACCCCAGCCTACTTTTTGAATTCCTAAATGCTTTTAGATCTTAGGGAGATTAACATAAATCATAGACAGAATTATTACTTCCTTGGGGATGATTCTTACAATAGGACATTAACCCAAGTAAGAGGTTGTTAAATTGAAATAAACTGAGGCTGCCAAGTATTCTTTTTTTGGCATGTATCATATCCTGGCTAGTAGTATACCTTTCTTGTACATATGTATTTCCCTGCTAAGTCTCCAGTGCCTAACACAGAATCTAGCATACAATTGTTCTCAAGGACTGCTTGACAATTTTAAAAATGGCAACCATGAAGCCAGAGATAAGTTTCTTTAACATTCTATGCTCAGATGGCGATGGGCAGAAAGAAAGGAGGGGTGCCAACTATAGAGGGCTAGTTGGTATTATACAAGCACTTTACGTTTCAGAAAAAGTCTGGCTTCTCTCCTCTCTTTTGTACTTAACCCAGAGCCAAGCAAAAGAATTGCTGGTCCATGGCCCAGAGGAGAGCATTCAGCCCAAGCCCTACACCATTAAGTACTGCCCTGGTTTTCTTCTGATGCACACAGCTCCTAGTTTATAAGCTGGGAGAAGACTATTTTTTTCACTTTTCTTTGTATGGGAAAACTACAGTAGTGATGAGAGCTGTCACACTGTCACCATTTTTTTAAGAGAAGAACCCAAAATATTGAGTGAAAAGTAATAATGACTATCACATTTTCACATAGTAGTCATTCAGCAAATTGCTTGTTAAAAGCACGAGGAGAAAAATGAACTAATAATAAACACTAATTTCTTGAGTTTTTTGACATTAACTCTGAAAATCTCCTGTAAAAGAACAAAAAAATTCCATTAGAAATGAAAGCCATAAGAAAGTGATTGATGGACATTTTGTATACTGGATAATTCATATTCATGTTAGCCATCGGAGCATCACTAAAATGTAAGCTCGGGATATAAAAAACAGCTCAAAAAACAATTCTTCAACAAAGATAATTGCCATTAATAAATCATTGATTATCTTTTAATCAAGTTTTGCAGGATTAGATCATTGAAGACACTTATGCACTGAAGTCACCCATATTTCAAAGTGAAAACAATGTGAATGTGAAGCCTGAGTACATGGCTTCAGAAGGTAGATTTTCTCATTTATTTTTTATTTGGTTGGTTTTTGAAGATTTAATTTGAATCTAAAATGTCCTCGATTTATGAATACATTATTGTCATTTGTCCCAATTTTTGAGGATACCTTCACCTACATCTTTGAAGAAAAAGTAAAGAGATTAAAGGACTATATGAATACTTAGAAGTAAAAGTAGTGTGGAGCTGAAAACAACCATATAATGCTATCTTTGTAGAGAATCCTTTACTGAGAAATAAATTTAAAGCAATAACCACTTTGCAATCAAACATTCTTTCTTGGATTACTTGACTGTTCTGTATAGAAGTTAAAGCTCATGTCCCTTAGATATATCACCAGCTGATGCAACCTGACTGTAAGTGGACAGGTTTAATTTAGATACCAGTATTATACTTGAAAGTAAGGACGTGACTGGGTTTTGCTTATGTGTTTTTAATAGGGTTGATAAGTTATTTTTGCCCAAAGTGTTTCAATCTCACATCAAGGCCATTTGATGTGATTGTATAGTTCAATCCCTAGACACCTGATAAATCCTCCATGCTACGAGGTTGAGTAGCCTGATATTGACCAAATATCACAAAAGAGTTATGACCGTACATAGAAGGAGGAGAATATGTTGGCTGATTTTCTGAAATAATTTAAGGTGATAAGATGAGCACAGCGCTCTCCCTCTCCAGCTGTGTGTGCTTGTACACACACGTACACACACTTACATTAGTACAATTGTAGGGACCTATCATCAGAAGTGCTGCCCTCTCTGTCATGTTGAGACCTAATGCAGCTTTCTCAGGAGCCTGGTTGTTAGGACAGGAATCCCTCTCAATACATTAGAACCGTTTGAGACTAAAGTCATGAAACACCTGTAATCTTAACATCCTTCTTTAATACAGTGCTTCTGCTTTCCTCTCAACTAGATCTGGAGAGGACTGGGAGCAGGCATTAAAGCTATTGTTTTAATTCCTACTCTTCTGTGAGTTTATGTTTATTTGTAAAGGTCCTATCTGTAGAGAAAAATGAACCTGCTTTACTCTCCCTTTGAACTAAAAACTTAATATTTTATCAGGTTAATAGAAGTGCCGTATACTCTGAGCAGAATATTTAGAATTGAAAATCACTTATCTGTCTTTTAATGGATAGGCTCCCCTTGCTATAAAGAAGGATCATAATCACTGAGAAATAGCCTTAAACAATCCACTTAACCTTGTCTAAGATTGTCTTCTATTTGATAGCTCATGCTAGCTCTAGGGTACTGAAGTACAAAAATCTTATAAACTAATTTAAGGTATAAATTAGACAAGATATTAATATTTGAATATTGCTGAGAAAAGACAGGAGAAATAAAGTATTTTAATTATACTAAGCTCAAATATCAGTAATGATTATTTTGTATCTTTCTTAACCCCATTTATTTAATAAAACCTAAATAAAATATTGAAATGTTTACAATTGCAAAAATTTGGAAATCTATTAATAGAATCTCTTAACCTCTTATAACGAATTATGTCACTTCTCTCCAGTGTCCCTCACTTCCCTCAATTGTAAAGTTATAGGGAAGAAGTAGCTGGCATAAAACTTTTACTCCATGCTGAAATGGTTCAAAATATTATTGTATTTGTCTTTAGATATGTTTACAAAATTAAAATAGTGCGTTCCAGCTCTATTTTATAAGTTTGCTCCATGAAAATATATCTGGTATCGCTGCCTGAATTTGCATGCACACACTGGGCATAACAACATCTTATGAAAAACTGCTGTGATGTCATGGTAGTAGCACAAGTTACATGAAAGAGATCATTTTAAAATAAAATACATTAATAATACAGAACATGTTTATGATAAATTCAAAATTCTTAGAACAACGGCATATAGTGTAGGCTCAATAAATCTTTAGCTATTATTAACTCATTCAAATTTTACAACAATCTATGAGATCGGTACTATAGCTATACTAATTTACATCTATGCTTAAAATGAGGAACAGCAAGGGCATGTAAGTTATCCTAGATCATCAGCTAGGAAAAGCCACAATTCAAACAAAGGGAATGGAGTTCCTAAAAACAATCTGTAATCTATATATTACCTCTGTGGAAAGACTAAGAAACCTTCATCTTCACTATTTGTGTCTACACCATTTTAAAAGAATTCCCCTAGAGTGACAGTTTCCCAATATATTGAACTACCCTAAGTAAAATGTGTGTATAAATAAACTTCAGCAATTTTCATAGGATCACATGTTAATAAATAAGATTAAATAAAATATAGGAATGAGGCTAGAGCTGTCATTATTTCTGCTTTTTTCAGATGATAATACTGAATTTAAAAGATTCTTAGTGATTTTATTGAGACTGCTTTCTAACTAGGTCTTTTAACTCTAAGTGCCATGATCTTGCAACAACCTATGCTGTCTAGTCATATATGTAATCACTTCTGTTTGGATCTGTAACTATTTGGGAAACTGACTTTGCATGTAAATTGAATATGTTACCCATTTTTACAGGAGGAAGTGCAATGAAGACAGGGCACTTTCTGGATGTACTTTAAAATTTTTCACATCTGGAAAACATATATTCAAGTTACAATCTATTCACATTTTATCTAATGTACACAAGGAAAAATGAAGAAATTTTAACATACATCTCTACTGGCCTCCTGACATATGTATTTCTAAAACAAAAACTTCAACATCAAGCATGTTAGTTTAGAATGTAGTGGCTTGGAATCTTTTAGTACTGATAAACATGGTTGCAAAAGAAAGAATGTTTAAGTAATCTTCTGAACTGAACAAAACTAAAAATATGAGATCTCAAGGCAGATTTCGTTTCAAAAATATATATTCCTATATCTCACATATAGTTAAATTATCTAATTAGTTCTTTTAAAATAGTTTTGTTTTTCATTTACAGTGATGAGTAACCAAAAGTCAAAGTTTTAGAAAGGATGAATGAAACCTATATATATTCTAATCTTTCCAAATATAATTTTCATAGCTCCAGAACAGAGTAAAAATAGGTGCGTAACCAAGTGAATCAGATCCCCCAGAATAACACATGAAGTTTTAAACATGAAATCTATTATACTATTGTTAAATTCTTGAATATTAAAGTTATTTGGAATTCATGGACAAAAAAAACTTATTTTAAAAAGAGGCACTTGAGACCTAAGTGGTACTTTTCCTCTCTCCTCATACTCTATCCCCATTTTGTAAAGGCAAAAACAAAGTCAGAAAAATGATTAGCACTTGCAAAATTACAAGACATAATCGTTTTAAAGGGAACATACAACTTAATAAAAGAGATGAACAATGAAAAATGCTGTGAAAGAACACACTATTTCTAAGGCTTTCGCGGAAAAGAATCACATTTCTTTGGTTTTAATTGGATATTTTCTTTAATTTTTTATCGTTTTCCTCAATATTGCAGGTCATTTAAAGGGTCTAATTTTCTTTCTATGCCTTTCCTGAGGGACCTGGTTGACTGAGCTCAGGGCTAATTGGGACCCTCCTATTTTAGCTAGGAGGACAGAAATTGATCTCCATAGCAAAACGCACTCTCCAATGATGGCCAGATGTCTACTTTTCAGACAAAGCAAGAAAAATAAAAGATACCTGCGTCGCCAGCCACCTGTTTAAATGTCCCCTCTCCTGTCGAACGCTCCAGCAACTTCTCAGAGGAGTCACTGAGCAACTCCAAGTCGCACGCCGCCCTCGCAAGTCACAAGGAGAGAGCCGCGAGGAAGTGCGAAAACAGGTCACTTAAAGCATCCGTCCAAAAGAGACCCGTAGGTTACAGTTCAGGCGCTGGGTGAGAGCTAAAGTGTTCTATAAAGCGCTGATGACTTCAGGGATTTAAAGGAAAAAAAAAAGACTACCCGCGGCGGGGCCATTATCTCGCCCCAGTAAGGAAACGCCTTCCTTCCACCACTTTCCGCGCGAAATAAAGGGGTGGGAAGAGAAGAGGGGGCCAGAAGGAGGGAAAAGGGGTGTTTTAGGGCTAAGGAAAGAACGTTTTTCTCACCGCTTAGGCTGTTGCTGGTCCTCAGGCTCCTTCCACAAAGACACTGCAGCATATGCACTCCTTTCTTCAAAGAAAGCTCAAGAATCTTCATGGAGAAGCGCGTGTGTGGGGTTCGTCAACTCCCCGCCCACCTCCGCTAATTGTCCAACCAAAAGGCGGCCTGTCTTCGAAAGCCAGGTCCCGAGTCCATGGTGCGCGCGTTCCAGGTGGAGAGCAGTTGGCACATCGGCGGGGCGGGAGCCGGGGCGCAGGGATGGAGCGCGGCGGGCGCCGTGGCCACCGCAGGCAAAGGAGGAGGAAGTGCCGCTCCGAAAGGGGCAGCCCCCTGGGGAGCCAAAGGCGCGGCCACACCCCCTGGGATTGAACGCGACACTTTAGGAGTTCTCCAAGGAGGCGGCTGGTCTGCAGGCGGGAGGGTGAGCGGGTCGAAGCCCTTTTCCAGATGCCGGCGTCCGGAGGGACGAGGTCAGGGTCCCACGCCAGCCCTGGCCTTCTGGACTGGTGGCTCGGGGCACCCCCTCTGCTCCTACTCTCAGCGTGGGGCAGTGAACCCTGGGCGCCCGCCCGCCTCAGTGCCCACGCCTACCGGGGTTGTGGGCGCGGAGAGGGTCTCCGCGGGGCCGGGGTGACGCCGCCAAGCTAGCCCGGAAGGCAGCGCTCCTGCTGGCTGCGCGCGAGCAGAGGGCGAGTCGGCGTGGGAATCCGGCGGAAGGGAGCTCCCGCAGGAAGGGCTGGACCCTGGAGGCTGCGGAGCGTCAGAAGTGACTCCGGGGAACTAGGGGTAGAGGTGGAGGAGGAGGGGATGTGGAATAAAGAAAGCTCTTGGGTGCGGCCGATGAGAGGGATAGTGTGCCTAGTTGTGGGCGGAGCCCTGATGGGGGAGTCTGGACACCTGGATTTTCTGATGCGGGCTGTGACCTTGGGTAAGTCACTTTTCCCCTCCGTAAATCAAGGAGGGGAAGAGAATGTGGAATAGAGAATTGGTAGCTTCGTAACTGTTTGTCCCCGTGCCTTCCAGTCTCCCGGAAAAGCCCGGCACAGGTGCAGTGGGAAGGCAGGTGCAGGGAAAAGGGAGGCCAGAAGGGGACGCCAGAGGTAGAGAGAGGCAGGTAAACCGAAAAATCAGAAAATAACAGCACATCACTTTAGAGAGGTATTCCGGTCAGCTCTTTCTCTGTCAACTGATCCTAAAGACGATCCGTGAGCTTCCCTGTGGGTCTAAATGTTTTGATTATTTTTCACCAGCAACCTCTTTGGATTTATTTATTTGTTGCTTGGTTTGTTCATTCGTTTGTTTGTTCCCAGAGGAAGCCATTACACCGTTTTGGAAGTCTTATGAGTAAGGCATACAAAGAATGCTGGCGATGGGACCAGACTCCACCCTACTTGGCATCTCAGGGCAAGAAGGGATGTTAGAGGACACAGCAATATAGCAAGTGGTTAAGAGTACAGATGCTGAAGACATACAGCCTAAATTCAATTTCATACTAGCTGTGTGACCTTGAACAAATTATTTAACCTCTCTGTGCCTCAGTTTTCTCATCTCTAAAAGAGAGTTAATAATAGCATCTACTTTATACACCGCTTGTTGAGGGTTAAAAACACTTGATGTAAAGTAAATGCTATAATAGCGTTAATATTACTTAGCTCCCCACCTTTAGGGTTTTTAATCACTCACTTCCCAATGAATGCCATTGTTCATACCAGTGTCCAACTTTATACTTGAACAGTTAAGATGTAGAGAACTCACCAGTTCCCCAAGTATTTTATTGCACTAAATCTGTTAGAAAGTTTACCCTGATATTTAGCCCAAAACTTCATTTTCTTTCCACACATTGTTCCAAGGCCACCTAGCACTATTTGGTTAGCTCTTCCCAGAAAGGGAATAAAAATGGTTTTTATCATTCCTTTCCTCTTTCTCTTCTCTAGGCTAAACCTCACAGTTCCTATGATGTTTCCTGAAGGTTAAAGCTTAAGGTTGAAGTTGCCTGTAAAAATATTATTTCAGAACTCTCCTCCTTTTTCCTGTCAAAGGTGGCAGAAGAAAGTCAGAACAACTGAAAGGCCTCTTGAGCCCACAGCCAACCCTGGCTCCACATCCTCTTAATTTCTTTCAGAATTAACCTCCAACCAGGCAAGGTCATTTGAGGTGGTTCCAAGACTTTCTTCCAGTCACCTCTTAGAGCTGTTGTTCACTGGAATCACCAAAGCTCTGTGCACTGCAAAGTCCTTGAAGATCTTGCTAAATCCACTATACTGTCATCAGTGGGAAAGTTCTGAGGCCCCAGGGCAGCCTGGGCCATGGCCTTCGTCCTTCCGGTCTCTGCTGGAATTAGTGAGAAACTTGGCTCATCTGGGGATTCTACCATAGAAATTCCCCACGGAGGGAGAGACAATTAGCAAAAGAAAAACATCTAAAAATAATCTTTCATGCTGCAGCAGAGGCAGAGAGCTTTTCGGTAGAGCGCTCCTGCTCTGGAACTCAATGCTAGAGCTGTTTCTTTACTTTGAGATTAATACTATTCCTTGAAACAGAAAAAAAAAAAAAACAAGAATCTGCTTCCTTTGAAGGAACTACATCAGAACAAGCAGGTCCATGTATGATTTTAAAACACACAAGACCTCCTGAGCATCAATTTTCATATTTATAATGAGCCTCTCTGTTTACCTGACAAGGTCTTTGCAAGGATTAGATGAGATGAGACATGTGAAAGCACTTTGAAGATTTTAATTATCTTTGCAAGATAAGGTGTTATTCCCAGCTTTCTGAGTTCTAGGTGCTTCTCAGTGGTCTAACATAGTGACTCTTTTATTTCATTACAAGGGTTTACATGTGAATCTTCTGTCTCCTCAACAACTGCAAACTCTTAGAAGGCAGGGCAGGAAGCTAACTGTCACAATAAATATTCATATGGCCTGATGTCTTGTTTAATTGGCTGTCACAGTGATTCGTATGGTCAAGTGTATTCATCACAAAGAAAACGGATCATCACAATATTTGAAAGAAGAAATCACATCGACAGACTTTTTTGTTGTTGTTATTGAACTCTCGAACGAGAGTAAATTAAACCAAAGAGAGCACATAACATTTTAATGCAAAATATTTTCTTACTATATATGATAGACATTTGATCAAAGTGGAGATGAAAGGGAATTGATCACTGGAATTTTATTACTCGGACTTAGTTTTTAAAAAATAAAGATTCTTACCCTTATCAAGACTTGAGTGTACAAAATTTGTTAAAGCTACTCCTAAGGTGACACCTAGTTCCACAATTAGGCACAAGTCTTCCTAAAGTATCTTAAGCAGTACTTTAGGAGAACACATTTTCGCAGGTACCATAACATCCAAAAACAAGACAAAACCAGACAAAACGAATAGTAGCCAGGAGCACAATGGATAGTAGGAATGTAGCAAATTTTAGTTTAAGCAAAACTTCATATTTTCTGCTTTCTCTGTATTATTATTCTATAAGCCAAAGTCGAATTTTACTAACAATTATATTTTTAAATCTGAAACTTAAGTTATATTATTTTAATGACCAAATTTTAAATTATGTATCTGTCTCTAATTGAGATTTTTAAAGTTGGACATTCTTTCTGTTTTTTAATTGACCGTGGACCAACTATAGCAAGTGATTCACCAGTGTGGTTTCAAAATAAAATAATGTATCACTTTATGAGAGGGGTTGGAAACCTGGTATATAATGATAGGTGAGCTTGTTTAAATTCCTAGTATCTAAACTTTTACTTTTTATAAAGAGTTATTTACTCACAGGTTGTAGAACTTTATAATTTTCTGAGAGAGTTCTGAGATTTTTAAGTGGTAACTTATCTATATTTTCTGTTCATATTAAACATAGAAATCTGTTGACTTGGCATAGCTGTGTAATTAATCAGTATATTTATCTGCTTGAGAGTCTGCATTGAATCAATATTGAGAATTTTGCCAAGCTAAAAATTTTTAATGAGTATATTAATGGCAAATGTCTATCAGATGAAAAGCAACTTTATTTTCACAAAGAAACCAAACTAACACATAAACTAAAAGATCAACATCAGAATGATAGTTAATGTATCTTTGTTCTATATTCTATAGACCACTGACTACTAGGGTAAAAACTAGGCTTCTATATCATGTCTTAGAAATATCTTCAGATCCAGTTTTGATACACAACCGCCATAGAATGAATGTATGTAACTCTCCACCCAAATTCATATATTGAATTCTTAACCCCTGAGGTATTAGGAACTGAGGCCTTTGGGACGTTTTAACATCACGAATGTAATTAATGCCCTTATAAAAGAGAGCCCAGAGAGCTTCCTCTCCCCTCTCACCATGTGAGGACACAGAAGAAAATGGCCATTTATGAACTAGGAAGTTGGTCCTCACCAGACACAGGGTCTTGGTGCCTTGACCTTGGACTTTCCACCCTCCAGAACTGTGAGAAGTAAATGTTTGTTGTTCAAACCACCCAGTCTATGGTATTTTTTGTTATAGTACCGTGAACACAAAGGCAGCAATAAAATAATCTCATAGATAATGTAACAAAAACAGTCACTAGCAGCTAGCTTACTTTATTAATGACATATGGTCCAAATAAGTTTTAACTATTTTCAAAAAAGCAAATGTGTTTTTTTTTTAATTTTATCTTTTTCCTCTTATTCTTTTTTAGTTTTTCTTCTATTTCTTCTTCTTGAAACTTTTTATTTTGAAATAAATTTAGACTTACAGAAAAGTTTCAGTATAATACAGAGCTTGCGTATACTCTTCACCCAACTTTTAATGTTAACTTACTTAACCAGAGTACAATTATCAAAACCCGAAAATTTATACTGGCATCAAACTATTAAACTACAAACTTTATTGAACTTTCACCAGTTTTTTTTTTTATCCCCCACATCCGTTTTCTGTTCCAGGGTCCATGAGGATCCACGTTGCATTTAGTTGTGTCACCTTAGTTTCCTTCAATTTATAACAGTCCCTCAGTCTCTCTTTGTCTTTCAGGAACTTGCCATTTCTAATAAATAGTGGTCAAATCTTTTGTGAAATATCTTTCAATTTGGGTTTCTCTGATGTTTTCTAATGATTAGTCTAAGGTTATTCATTTTGGCAAGAATGCCACAGAAATGGTGTTGTATAAGTGCATCATTATCGGGGTCTACATGACGTCAACGAGTGACATTAACATTGATAACTGTAGTGTCTGCTAGGTTTCTACATGCAAAGTTACGTTTTTTTCACTTATAGTTGATAAATATCTTGAGGAAGAAAATTTGAGGTTATGCTAATATCCTGTTTCTCCTCAAACTGTCATCTGATTTTAGCATCCATTGGTGGATCTTGTTTGAAACAATTATTACTGTACTGTTTTCTTAATAATGATTTTATATTGTCTTCATTCCTTCCACAGTAATGGGAATTCTTCTGTAAAAGCTGTCCCTCCTTCCCCACTTGTTTATTTATTCAATTATTTATTTATATCAGTATGGTCTCAAGGATATTTATTGTATGGATTATAATCTAACACTGTTGTTTATTTTGTGGCTCAAATTGTTCCAGCTTTAATCATTGGGAGGTCCTTCTGGTTGGTTCCTGTGTCCTTTCCTTTGAGAGGTTCCTTGATTTTCTGATATCACAAAATGTCCTAGGTGTATCTTTTATTTTCCCTCAGTCTCAGTCTTGGAATCAACTAGTTCTCCTACTTTTTTTTTTTTTTTTTAGAGAATAGTACTTAGGAACCAAAATCTGGGTGCTAATTGTGCTCATTGTTACTGGACTGTCACTTCTCCTAGGCTCTCTCGGGGGAGTGAGCTAGAAAATATATGTATGTGGGGGTAGCTCCATAATGTAGTGGTTAGCACATCTGTTTTACACGCAGAAGGTCCTGGGTTCGCGCCCCAGGTGGAACCACGGACCATACCCCGGGTGTGCCAGGCCCCGGGTGCACTCTGGAAGCATGTGGGAGGAGATACCTCACCTTCAGAGATCCAGTTCTTAAGGGGAAAATGGCAACATCCATAGGTCAGAAGTGGAAGTGGCGGAGTGGGCGGGGGGAAGAAAATATATGTATGTATACAAACCCACACATACTCATATATCATATTTATTTCTGTTTCTCTCTATATATAGATATATAGAAATAGAGATCTCTATATGTAGGTATACAATCAAAAGATAATAGGTATATATATGGATACTCATACATCATATTTCTCTATTTCTCTCTACAGAGTCAGAAACAATAATATGTAGATACATGTACATGTAGATATATAAAAGATGGATAATAGGTAGGTATACATATAGATGTAAATCCCTAATACCTATGATTCCAATCCAACACAAGTTTCATTTTAGTCTCTTCTTTCCTTATTTGTAACTTCATGTTCTGACAGTGAAAACTCTGACTTTTATTATATATAATGTATTCATTTATTCATTTAATACTAGTATACACTTAAAGTAGTTACAGAATTCCTAACCAATACTCTTGTTGGTAGATTTATTACTAGAGTATTTATGCACATCTGTTTTTATCTTTAGCATTATAGAATCTAGTCAAAACATTATTTTTCAGAGTGACATTAGTTATTTTCTTCCTCATCCTCTTCAGTGTGCTTTAGTTATTCATTCGTAATCTAGTTAGATTGACTTATTATTACTTATATTTTATAATGGTTGACTTAAATTATTTAATTAAAATTAATTAATTTTAATTATTTCTTTATTATTTTAGTTTGCAAAACACTGGTACAGTTCTAAGAGTCAAAGCTTTACAAAAGAGTAGACTCCATCCAATAAGTGTTACTTCCTCATGCCTCCTGGCCTCTTCCCATTCCCCCTTCTTTCCGCTCCTTTCCTACACAACCCCTAACTGGCCTTTTTAATTTCTGGTTTATCTTCCCTATGCTCCTTTCCCTATGAGCACACACTCCCCTACACAGTGGCCTTTAGGTCATTTCCATTACTTTTCTATTACAAACAATACTGTGAAAAATAACATTGTATGCAGTATTTTCACATTGTTGGGAGTGTATCTTCAAAGTAGATTCTTAGAAATTGGAACACTGAATCAAATAGTAAGTGTATAGGTAGTTTTGTTAGGTATTGCCAAAATTCTCTTCAAAATGCTTATATGAATTTGGATTCCTACCAGCAATACATGAGTGCCTGTGTCCCACAGCTCCACCAACAGAATGTACTGTCCTACTTTTTATTTTTATCAGTTTGATTGTAATGTTATCTTAATTTGCATTTCCCTAATAATGAGTGCGTTTGAACATTTTTTTCATTTGTTTGAGAGCTTACAGTTTTGGAAGGAATTTCCCATTCATGTCATTTTTTCATTTTTCTATTGGAAATTATCTACTTTTAAAAGACGACAGTTTGCTTTCAGGAAGGGCACTAAAATTAAATTGTATTAAATTAAATTTTTAAAACAATTTTGAGATAGAAGTTCTAAACATTGTCGCTGTCGTTGAAAAAAAGGTAACTTTGAATCCGTCCATCCACCCTTTCCACAAACATTTAGAAACTACAACTAATTCCTTGCCCTAAAATGCTAGCAAAGGAATAGATATGTGTAAACCATTAGTTAAACACAACTTTGCAGTACAAGTAGCACTGTAGAGCTCAGTGAAGGTACAAAGAAGGGAGTGGCTCATTCTTCTTTTGAGGGGGAAGCAAGCTATTAGAAAAAGCTTCATACAGTTTAAGAAATGTGAGCTGAACTGAAAGATACCTCTCATTTAAAGATACAATGTCCAAGCTTAATAAATGCCACCATCTGCTTTCTAGCCACACTTAATAGATGTGTGTCCATGAAAGAACGAACTCCACTTTTAAAAGCACCAGCACCCAGAATTCAGACTTTATATTTATCTCCAATCCTGTCCTATGTTTCATCACATCATCATGAGATACAGGGTCATAATTCTCATTTAACATAAGTACATATTATCTTATCAGACTAAAAACAGAAAAAAAAGGCAAAGAATAATGTTACTTTTATAGTTTTCTGATAAAACCTTCTGAAGTACAGTTAATGACTAAGATTTCTCATGTGTTTTTCTCCAACCTTCCCATCCCAAAACCCCAGTCTTCAAATAAGTAATACTTCAGGATGTGCTGCTACAGTTGGGCATTTTCCATTCTCTTCTAATAATACTTTAACAAGTTGTTTTGCATAATTGTAGAGCTTATCATCTTTAAAAAAACAAACAAACAAAAAAACTTTTATAGATGAGTTATGAGTTAAGTAGAAGGAAAATGTTTTTAACTTGTGGTAGCCAAGTATGAATTGTTTATTGTAAGAAATATGAAGTCAATCAATCCAAGAGAGTTAATACTTGTGGATTTCAAGGAAGCAACATTTGCTTATTAGCCAAAACTCACCACCAAAATAGAGGCACAATTCCAAACAGGCATTTTCACTCTGACCACCTGAACTCTTCTCTGACTCTAAAAATCCCACACATTCTTTAAGACCTAGTACAAATGCTACAGTGCTCTCTCTGGGAAATTTTCTCTGATCTCCTACCTCTACCCCAAATCAATCACAGCTGCCTCTGAGTTCTCATAAGACACTGTGATTCCTCTACATATTAAATGTCTTAGACTGTTGATGACTTCTGATTTGATGACAACAAATCTACAACTGGACATATCTCTTTTCCCCAAAACCCACTGTGCTGTACATTTTAGTAGAAAACTGCATCATCTATACATTTTCCAAATTCAAAAATCTACGAGCCATCCTAGTCTCCTCTCGCTAACTCACCTCCAATCGGTCAGAGATATTAGAGATACCACTTCCTTAACATCTCTCGCATCTATCCACTTTCTTCCTGCCTTCTTTCAGGCCCTCATCACTTCTTGCCTGATTATTATAACATCTTTATGAAAAACAGTCCAACTATCTTCAATCCAGCCTCCGCACTGCCAACACAATCACCCCAAAAACTCTAATTCCTGAAGGATTTTGCTTTTCTGAATCTTTATAGCATTTAAGATAGTCAACAATTTAAGATTGGTCCAAAATTCCCTGATGATTTGCCTTATCTTCTTCCAGCTGTCTACATGAACTTAACACTATTCATATCCTTGAGGAACGTTATTTTATGTGTGTATATCTTTGCACATGCTGTTCCCCTTGCTGAGATATCCCACCTTTCTTCTCCTAGTGAATACATACCCAACCTTTAAATACTGGGTGGATTGTCACCTAAAGCAAGAAACCTTCCCAAGCTAGGTAAAAAGCTCCCCTTTGGGGCTTACCTATACACATCTCTTAGCATAGAACTTTCACACAGTGATCTTTGATTTGTTTCATTTATAGTTTTTTTTTTTTTTTTTTTTGTCTAAGAGAGTTATAGGAGAATCACAGTGTGTGTTGAAAATTCAGCCAAATGCTAATACAAACAATTGCAACTGAGATTGTTGCAAAACAGGAGTACATGGTGCTATAATGTCTAAAGTAAGGAGTGAGTATTGATCTAGTTGGAGGAATTAGGAAAAGCAGAGGCACTTATCACGTCATACCTTGCATGACAATTAGTTGTTTTACATATATTTCCTCACCTCATACACACACACACACACACACACACACACTTTATTCCCTTTTATGACAAGTACGAGATTTATTCAGCATGAAATACCACCACGATCACCACTCTCTATACAGAGACTCTGCTCGAAACATGGGAGATGGTTGGCAAATAGCTGCTGAATTGAATTGAAAGTTTCACCCAGTGTTACAGAATAATTATATGATTTTGTTTCTTTCAAGATTGAGCTAACCATATATTTCATCTGCAGATAAGGCCTTAATCAAATTTATTATAATCTTAGATGAAGTTATATACACAAGCAACATGTGTCATGAATTTTGTCTTTCCTAAAAATCAGTGGCGCACCTTCCAAATGGTTTCAGGTATGATCAATATAAAGGAGTTCTCAAAAGGCGTGAAAAGAAGTCAGGAAAAAAAGCGATGTTTTGAATTCTTTATTTGGCTAGTCTAACATAATAATCCTGGAACAGCAATAGAAAAGACATAGGATAAGAGGTTTCTATAGCACCAGTCTGAAAGGTCTCATACTTCCTGAATCTGCGATTGTTTTCGTTTCTGATCTGATAGGTTAATTTTCAAAAATATTTTTTTAAATAGGAGGACCAGAAAGATCTTGTTTCTATAGCCTTTAGCAGGTGTTCACTGAAAGGATCCAATCCTATAGATAGGATAGCTGGAGTAATGTTATCATGAGCTATCACAAAATAACCTTCTTCGGCATCTTGTGTAAATTTTCCACTTGGATTCAAATGTTATTTTCATTCTAGACCTATGTTTTCTTTCGATCCATTTTTCTTTCACTTGATGAGGCTCAGGAGTTAAGGCTTATGCTTCTAACTAAATCAGACTGGACCTGGGTTTACTTCTTAACACTGACCCTGATGCTTAAATGATTCATTTCTCCAAATTTTTTTTTCATTTGCACAATCGAGTGAGTATTAATAAATACTTAACGGGATTATAGTCAGAATTAAATAAAATAGGATATCTCAATATTATGCCTGCCAGAGAGTAAGTGCTCAGTAAATGGCGGCAATGAAGAGTGGCGGTAGTGGGGATTTTATCGACATTGATGACTTTTGGAAAACTCTTCCATTAGTAATTTTTTTCATCCTTAAAGACATACTCAGCAACATCAATCATCTGTTATTTGAGATTATTTTTGTATCTTCTCTACAACATCTATATAAATAACTAAGAACGATTTTTGGAAGAATCTAAGAAAATTAGACTTTCAGTAGGATGATTTTAAAGATTTTTGCTTCATCAAAACTCCATAAGAAGCGGCTGCTAGTGGTCATGGGGTTCCTTTTTGAGCTGGTAAATGTTCTAGAATTAGACAGTGACGATGGTTGCACAGCTTTGTGAATATGTGAAAAACACCTCAACTGCACCTTTTAAAAGAGTGAATTATATGACATCTAAATTATACCTCAATTTTTTAAAAACTCTATGAGAAAAATAAGTGGGCCTTTTGTACAGCTATAAAATCAATTGTAACGTTTGAGACTTCAGAGCTCTACATTCCCACATTCAAATCCCTGTGTTACTAGTTACCAGGTGTGTGTGTTTATGAACAAATTTCTCAACTCCTTTAAGTTTCATTGTTCTCATTTGCAAAGTGAAACTAACAACCTACCTTGTAGCATTGTTATGGCAATAAAATATGGGGGGAAAGGAAAAGGAAATGCTTAATGCCGGGTTTAGCACTTATAGACTATCCACAAATAAATTTTTTGTCTCCTTTTTCCCAAATCTGCAATCTGCTTATCAAGGACTAGTACATTTTTAAGAGAGCTTAAAAAATTACATCAGAACCTGGTATAAGTGACCATTCCTGTATTTAAAATTTATAATCTGTAAATGCAAATGAAAATATCTCTCTTGAAGTTGAATTCTAAAAAACTTTAAAGCTATTAACAATGTTTTGGATTCTTACATGCAAGAAGGAAAGAATATAAAGATAAAATTTGGAAAATCAGTCCCCCTTCCATTTTCTACCACATGCCTGATGCCGTCACTGACACCTTGAGCTGAGGAATATAAGTAGCTATTGCTTAGGAGGAGGTGTTAGCATGATCCCCACTTGCTAAGGAGAGTGTTTCTTTTTGTTGTTGTGGTTTGTTTGTTTTTAATCCAAGGTATTACCTAGACACTCAGCATTAGGGCTCCATTCTGAATTCCCAAACCAAGATGACAACTTGGCCATGTTATTAGTTAATAGATTTAACTATCAAAAAGGCCAACGTTAAGGGTAAAAAAAAAAAAAAAGCCTACAGTAGGATTTCAATTATGTTTGAAAAATATATATATGGGGAAAAAAAAGACTGAAAGCATATACATATAAATAAAAGATTGTCATGTTAAGCAAAATAAATTCATCAGACAGAAAAAGTTGAGAACCATGTGATTTCACTCATATATGAGACATAAAATTGAAGGCAATAAATGAACAAGACAAATAGACTCATAGATATGGACAACAGTTTAGTGGTTACCAGAGGGAAAGAGGGAAAGAGGGAAAGAGGGAAGGGAGGAGGTAGATAAGAATAAAGGGGATCAAATATATGGTGACGGAAGGAAATTTAACTTTGGGTGGTGAACACAAAATGCAATATAAATCTGACATATAATTGAATCGTATACTTGAAACCCATATAATTTTATTAACCAATGTCACCTCCAACAAATTTAATAATAAATAAATAAAAATTAAAAAATTAAATCGACTTCCTGGGCTTCACTTCTGCTCTAGCACTTTCTGCCATGATCCCTTTGTGCAAGTCACCTCACTGCTTTAGACACCAGTTTCTATTTATATAAAATGAGAACAATAATATATCACAGGATAAAGTTTAACTGAGTCAATGTATATAAAGCATGAGGTACAGTATCTGTGGAATATTAAAACATTAAATACATAATATCACCAATTTCTATTCCACATTTCTGTTTTTTTTAATTTTCTACAATTAATATTGAATACTTTTAAAATCAGAAATAAATATTTGTTTTAAAATATCAGCATCTTTTTAATTTTTATAAGTAATTTAAAAAAACTTGTAAGAATGTCAAATAGTCAGCCTGCAACTCTTGAAGTTACGGCATGAAAAAATATCTCTTCCATGGCCTAATATATATGCTTCATCCTTGGGCTCTAGCGAAAGCCATAAACTGGTTGTAAACATGCTACTATTATTATCAGTTCTTCTAAAGTCAAATGTTGAGAATTTCAGGAAATATATAACCTATGAATGAGATGGAATTTTCTGATTACATACACAGACTTAGATGGATTGAAATACCACTTCTAGAAAGCGGATTTAATAATATTCCTAAGGCAGCTAGAATTTCTCTTTGAAAAATATACCTATGTATAGTTTTATTACATAGGTCTACCTCTTCTTCCAGTCTCTCAAAAAACACTTTTAAAAATAAAAACAAAATGCACTTTTATTCCTGTGGTCCCAGGATCAGTTATTACAAGCTCAGGAAAAGTGAGAGGCCAACTAACTATCCAGTTATGCTAAGAAAAAAAAGGAAAAAAAACTGAGATGGGTACATTCCAGAGTCGATTTTCTAATTCCCAAACTTTTGCTTCCTGTTTCAAATAGCAGAGTTTAAAACTTACTAAGAGTCACAAACACACATATGCACACAAACAAAACAACATGTTCAATTTTTCAAATAATTTTCTTGAACTAATTAGAATCTAATTATTTTATAAGAATATGATCAAAATTGAAATATAATACTGTTTCTTGTTGGGGTTTTTCTTATTGTTTTCTTCTGGGAAGCAATTTCTGCATTTTCAAAGCAAAGTCATCTGGGGACATCAAATCCTGATCATATTTGTATGATATGGCCCTTAGCAAGCTGCAAACATAATCTGATATTGCTTTCTCTAACCCTATTTCTCCCACATGTCTTCAAAAAAGGGACAAAAGATGGAGTAAAAACCTATTTTCAAAAGGCATTTCATTTAACATCACTATTTTACTCAAAGGTAAATATCCCAGGTTTAGCAATTGAGGAAAAAGATTTAAAGTGGAGTGTGCTCAGGAATATAAACTTGTTTTGATAAAACATTGAATATTTCACTACCTTCTTCAGCCAAAAGGAGAACTTCCAACATCTTTAACACAGCATTCAAGAACCAGCATGATCCTTTTTTTTAAACCTATTGCACCTGGTCTTCCTAGGTGGTCTCCCACCTCAAGTACTAACCAGGCCTGACCCTGTTTAGCTTTCGAGATCAGACCAGCACGATCTTTATCTTGCTTTCTAACCATAGCTTCTACAATATTATATCACCCATAGTTACTTCAGATCCACAATCCCAAATCTGAAACACTTGGGACTAGGTGTTTATTGCAATTCAGGTTTTGGCGAGGTACGAGGCAGTATTTTTTTTTTTTAAGTAATACATAAGGCAATGCATAATATATTAGTAAAATCTCTCCATGTTGGGGCAGCATCTGTAATCAAAAACAATGATATTTCTGTAGCTAAATCTATAAATACTCTCATAGGGATAAATAGGGATAAACAGCTTCACGTCATTTCAGGTCAGGTTGTGCCATCAAATAAGTTAGCTTCAAACTTAAGAAAAAAATCAATGGTTTTCAGAGCTTCTTGGATTTAGAAATGATGGATAATGGAATGTGAGCCTGCACTTGCTTTATTTGAACATAGACTTTTGCACTTTTGAGCTTTGGTTCACTTTCTTTCCTTAGCCAAGAATGTCCTCTATGTCTCTTCTATTTTATTAACCTCTACACTGGCCAGTCCAAATGTCAGCTCTTCCACTAAATCTGAAGTTGGAAGCACCAGTCCTTTCTCTGTTGTAGGCATGTATGTCTCTCCTTCTAAACTAGAAACTCCTTACAAAACAGCCCTGTGTCTGCTTTGTCTTTGTGAACTATGACTCCAGGCAGTGTATTTTCCTTAGAAGAATGAATAAATTGAATGAAGTGAGCCTACCAATATCAAAAGTATCAACAAAACAAACCAAAGAATTCAGCGTCATATCTCTATTCTTTATAAATGTGGATTCTTACAAGATGACTGTTTTGTTTTTGTTTTTGTTTTTTTAACTATTTTTACTCAGGATCTCTCTTTTCTGCTCCCATACTGATAAACAATGCTAAGAAAAACTATAAGCAGTATAGTTACTAGCTTTCTATTTCCATTCAACCCTCTGAGCAGACTTCAAAGAAACCAATTTTAGGTTAGTGTAGCGCTCAAGAAATGTGGGACAAAGAATTAACTTTCTCATCTATTGCCCTCTTTATTCTTTTCTAATTATTTTCCCATATTTGTATTATTTCCAGGAGCATGTTTTTAAGCTCTTTAGGGGATTAGAAATGTATTTTCTTATTTTATATTCTTCACAGTGCTCTTTGCAGACAAGAGTTTTTGAATAAATTAATGTGACTGAATAATAATAAGTATAAATAAGGATAAATCATTTTTTTTACAGTAGAAAAGAAAAGTTTTATTAGAAGGGAAAGTATACTTCCAGACATGGAAGCAGGCTTGAGCAACAGAACCGTGGCTCAAAAGGCAGAATAAATCATATTTATATTAAATATTTAGGTGAATGTAGGTGAATGGTCAAACTATGTTTTCTAATATTGGCAATTACAGGATATATCTCCATATAGAAATACCACCCTATTATTTAAAGTCTGAGTGAATGCAATGTAGTTCCTTTGAGTCCAAGCCTAACTTTTTCCCTATGCTGTTTATGATCTTATATTCTATTTCTCTAATTTAGTTGACTGATATGAAATGAGATTTTTTTATTCCTTTTATAAGAAATTTGTTATTAGAATATTAAAAAGCAAACAAATAAGAGGAGTAAAATACTTCCTATAATGTGCATAATAATAGAAATAGCATATTAGGCATATTTTGGCTATAAGGGTTGAAAAACAATGCTAAGTCATTCCTATATCACAGAAATTAACTATAATAAGCCAGATGTGGGTTTTTCAGATTAGATATTTCTCTTCACATGTAATATTCGTCCAAATTTGTAATACTGAATAATGCCTGTCTAGCCATCTATTCATCCATCTATCCCTCCATCCATCTGCTCATCCAATCATTCAATCATTTGTCTAAACATCCATAAGGGAAAAAAATTCTACATTCTACATAAAATTTTAATTTCCTTCTTAGGAGGATGATTCAACTAAGAAAAAAGAAGAGTTTCTTGTTTAGCAGAGCATCTTGGTGGATTAAAAAATGTACAGAGGAATCAGAGGGGAATTTGGAGTAAGGTTGGAAAAAATGAAATGAATCTGTGAGAATAATATGGACTTCTGAGGGCCATCTGGAAGGGGTTGTGGAAAGCTGAGAAACACGGTAGCAGGCTGGAGTCTGAGGTGTAGAAATGGCCAAGAAATTTTTTAGAGAACAGAGAAAGCTGAACGATCTCTACATTAAACTGATTTAGCAGAAGAAGAAATCAGAATCAGAGATAATTATAAAAATAGACCCCCACCCTGAAAAGTTACTTAAAACTTGGTGATATGGGTGGGGGATACTGAACCCTCCAATATTCATAGAATGAGGATCAAACTAATTGTATCTAGGTCTTAATTGGTACAGAATCTTGAGATTTATACTTGAGATACATAAATACAGGCATGTACACATTCACCTGAAGTGATTCTAGAATTCATTTATCCAATAACTTCAAATATCTGCAACATTGAAATTGAAAAAGACAGATTTTAGGCATAAACCTAAAAGAAGATGCAAAGGGAGAAAGAAAAGACATTTAAGTACTCCAAAATGCTATGATGAAGTCGTGGCCAAAATTTTGTGTATTTTGTTTGTAGGAACACATTTACTCCATATGCAACATTTATTTACTTTTTAAAAAATTTTATGAACTTTTCTACATATTACTCTCCATAGCTATTTCATCACACTCTAGAACAGAGGTTGGTAAACTATGATCCACAAACCAAATCCACTCACTGCCTGTTTTTGAAAATAAAGTTTTATTGGAACACAGCCATGCCCATTCATTTGTGTGTTGTCTGTGGCTCTTTCATGCTACAACCACAGAATTGAGTGATTGTAACAGAGACTGCATGGTCTATGAAGCCTATGATATTTACTACCTGGATGTTTATAGAAAAAGATTGCTGACCTCTGTTCTTAAAGGGAAAAAAAGGACATTGAAAAAGATAGATTTTTAAAACTGAAAAATAATTTTAAGGAGAAAAAGTAAACAAATAACCAAACTAATAAATATCAGACCCCCTTCAAATCACAATAATAAAGGCCATTTGATATGAGAACAAATAGTGCCAGATACCTTAACAAGTCTCTGAGAGGGACAATATATTTTTACAGTACAATACAATTATTAATTGTAATAATAATGATGCTAAGCAATCCATCAAATTTGTAAGATACATTCAGAATCTTCTAAGAAATGACTTGAAAGGTACATTTTAAGAAATGATGATAAATAAGATTTTGCTTTTTTATTTTCTCTTTTTAGAAGAGGTGTTAAACAAAAAGAAATAAGCTTTGATATCTGGGAAATTTGCTTCTGTAAATTACCTTATTCTTCTGAGAATTTTACTATAAACTATCTCTGTATTAAATATCTCTAAAATAATCGTTGGACCTGTATCAAAACATGTTGGATTTCTCTCCTGATAATTTTACATTTTACAGGTTTTTTTCATGGAAGCATGACATAGATCTGGCATTCCTTTTATTATTTTAAAGTTGATTAGTGAAGCAGTATAGTATAGCGTTTAAGGAAAGTGATTCTGGAGCCAGACTGCTTGGCATCATATCTCAGGTCAACAACTTACATGTTGTGTGATCTTGGACACAATATTGGAGCTAGTTTTGAGTATTAAACTAGCAGACCTTTGGGGTCCATTTCAGTCTGTGAGTCTCGGTAAGAATGAGGCATCTATTCCAGGAGTGATCACTTCAACTACCTTGTCTGCACTTTCCTTTTCTTGCTCCTAGGAGCTGGAGGGGAAGTCAGATGAGGTAGCTTGAGGAAGACTTGAATCCCCAATGAGCATATACAAAGACTTACATGAGATCAACTGAGACATGACTGAAAGAAATCCCATCCTCCACCCCTTCCCAATGTAGAGGGCCCCACATTGATCGGGAACACCTGTGATAAAAGACAGTGTACGGTTTAGCATTATACAGAATTCTTGTGCCAACCTCAGCTGCCTGAGAGATCAAATACTGCAGGATTTCCTCGCGTAGGTACCAACCTAACACTTGCACTGTGGTCCCCATGACTGCTTATGTATAAGCTAATTATCAAGACAAGTGTAACAACTGATCATGACAAACACATTTTCCCTGGCATTGAATTCCAGGAGGAATTTATCATGTGCATCCACAGAAAAAAAAGGTAGAAAAAGGCAGTGAGAGTCATAAAGAACAGTCTTCAACTGCAACATTTGGAATAATGTTCCAATAACTTCTGAAAAAAATCTTTCCTGCATGGCCATAGATCTTTCTTTCCCAAAGAAAACTCTACACAAGTTTGTGCATAGCTTTTGTAAGGTGCTTATCTTCCTGCTAAACTGTGCAGTCTGTCCCGTAGCTATCCTTAATTCTGCCTGGGCTCTGTCCAGAAGAAAGTGACCGGGTAACACATGGTATAGAAACTGGAACTGTAGCAGCTAGAGAAAGTAACTCCCAGGAGAAAATAAAATTGCCCACAAAACATCCAAAGAGCACTTTTATGAACAAAATATTATAATTGTTCATAAAAGTACAAAGTACATAAATTGTCTCCTCAAAGTACAAGCATCTTGCCCTGAGTTTGTTGTAGTCCCCCAACAAACTCAGGGCAAGATGCTTGTACTTTGAGGAGACAATTCTCAATTCAATATAGGAAAATCTTTCTACCTCTCAAATCTACCCACAGTTGGAGTTACTTATTTCTGCTCACAGTGAGTTTCCTGTCATCTTTAGAGGCAATTTAAGTTTTGAGCAAAGGAAGTTGAACCACATGGCTACACTCTCTGAGACAAATTAGGTCTTAGACATTTTGACAAGAAAAGTCATCCAATCAGACTGACTAAAAGCATAGGGATCTCTGTGTCTTGAACAGATTCTACCCAAAGAAACTAGGGAAAAACACCTAACTTCTCTAACTCAGGGCTTGATAAAATTAGCTAGCTGTGGCTATTGCCTACTGAATGATAAATAGAGTAGTAGAGTGAAAAAGAAACTGACTTTTGAGCCTGACTGACTTGAATTCGAATCTCGATCCTGTCGCTTAGTTGTGTGACCTTAGACAACTTACATAATTTCTGAGTCTCAGTTCCTTCATCTAAATATAGATAAGAATATCTTATTACAGAGAGTTGTAAGGAGCCTATGAGATATTATATATAAAGTGCCTAGAGTGGTGCTAGGCTTAGAATAGGAACTAAATAAATTGAAGTTATCATCATTAATATTGTAAGTGTCTATCACAGCAATCTCAGCCTTTTAAGGCCATCTGTGAAAAGACCAATTTCAGGTACATTCATAAATAAAGGAGAAATTTAAGATAGACAATTTTAGAATTTATAACATGATTGTCATGGGAAACTGCTACCTTTCCAAAAAAAAAGAGGACGTGGTTCCATAGTGTAGCGATTAGCATGTCTGCTTTACACGCAGAAGGTCCTGGGTTCACGCCCCAGTGGAGCTATGGTCCATGGTCTATGGCCATGCCACCCTGAACAAGCCCGATTCCATCTGATCTCAGAAGCTAAGCAGGGTCAAGCCTGGTTAGTACTTGGATGGGAGACTACCCATAAATAATAATAATAATAAAGGATATTGTGATATGTAAAGAATACACCAAACCATATCTATCTCCTTCCCTAAAATATAAGCTTCATTAATGCAGGAACTTTTTAATCTCATTAATCAGCATATTTCCAGAGGCCAGAACATTATCTTTCATGTAGCCTATACTCAAGAAATATCTGTTCATAAACAAATAAATAAATGAGTGATTTTGTCCACACTATACCTGATAACCATGAGGACTTTTAGACACTGGGCAAGGGAAAGGCAACTACCCAAATTCTAGTTTGGGCACCTCAAACATTACTTAGAAATATCCAACTATCTCTGTAATAATTCACATTTCAAGAAACCACATGATTAGTATTTGGGATTTCTATGAACTATAGAAAACAGACCGGTGATTTTGAATGGCAGTGGAGCAAGAGAAGATTCTCTCCCAGTGTAAATGCAACTGCTGGCATCTAACTTATTAACTAAATGTTGTTCTTTGTACATTAGTCACCATGATTCAGTCTTCCTGAGAATGATCATATTAGAGAAATCTTTAATCACGCTAACCTGAGTTCCCACCTCACCTAAGTTCATTATTTTCTTCATGATACCTCTACTCCTCCAGCAAACCCCAAGTCTCTCTCTTTTCATTTCCTTAATTGTACCAACTCATTTCAGGGAAAGTTGTGTCTAATTAATCATTATTGTACTTTATAATAAACTAAAGTATTTGCAGAGTTGTACTGTAGCTGACACACCTTGGTACTTAAACAAATTATAGCTTACATTGTAGTAAAATTGGTCACACTTAAATGATGTTAGTTCTAGACAGCTTGCTGAATACAAAATTGAATCAAAAACCAATAGAAAACATTCTGCAACCTACAGTTCTTCAAAATATTTGATCCAGGTTCATAATACCAGCACTTATCTATTGAACTAGTATTCTGACTATAGCACTGGCCAGGGTTACCTCTTAGTCACTACAAGTCCAATCATCATTTTCTTATCTCTGACCTCTGCCACCTTTTCCTTCAATACATTGTAGAAGAGAATGCTGTGTTTTGTTGAAAGTACTTCTCAAGGATCAGCTAGAAAATTTACTGGAAGTCTCTGTAGGTTCAGAAGGTAGATGATTAGAACCAGAAGTAAAGTCAAAATGAACTAAAATAAATTTTTAAATTATTACAGTATTTAGACAAGACTTCCTTAGCTTTAAATAATTTTGAATGATATCCAAAACACATACATTATAAGTATTAGAATATGATGAGGGAGAGAAGGGGGAAGTTGGTCTCTAATGCACAGAGAGAAGAGGTCTTAGGGCTCTTGTCAATTGGACTGGTGACAATAGAAAACATTAAGCAATTTAAAAGTTCTAATTTCCAAAGCATTGATACATGTTTAAAATATAAAGCATGAAATGGAAATAAAAAATTTTTTAATTAAATTAAGAATATTAGAATTGATAGAAATTTTAGATATCACGCAGTCTAATTCCTTCACTATACAAATGGAAACAACTGAGACCCAGAGAGAGAATATGAATACTCTCATGAAAATTAAAAACTAATAATGTACTGACCCAACTTGAAGCCCTTTAGGTCTTTTATTTCTAAATACCTTTCCAAATGATTTGCTTCATTTCCTCCCCTCTATATACCAACTGTGTGGCTATCACTTGTATTTTCCTTGGTTCTACTATGACTCATCTACCATATCTAGGATAGAAGTGAATTAATTCATCAAAGTATGTGTCAGCCAGATTCTGAGTGTTATTATTAATTCTGGTGGTTATTATTAATTCTGGCATTCTATGCCAGAATCAGACAGATTGAAAGACAGGCATGTATTTACAGTACTGTAGTGTTACATCTCTCCAAACATATATACTGATATTCTTACTCATCAATACCAACGAAGTGTATTTTAAAAACTGACATGATTACCCTAAAAATCAGAAGGAAAATTAATTCCCATAACTGATCTGTAACACTTTCTTATGGCAATAACTCATTAAAATACAACTACCTTTCTTGAAACTTGAAAAAAGTTCATTTGGTTTGTTTCCACCAAACAGGCCTTTTGTAAATCTTTATGTTACTTTCTAACTTCAAACCAGTGCTGCTATTCTTATTAGACATTAAATTGAATGTTTTAGGTTATGCTTCCTTAAATCATGCCATGCAGCCCATTATACTAATAGTTGACCACACTAAGAAATCTGGACTTTTTATTATGTCAAAGCTATTGAAACATATTAAGTCATGATTTGCTATAATCAAACATGTTTCAATGGGATTACTCTGGTACCAGTATGGAGATGGAAAAGACCAAGTTGTTTCTACAGGAAATTGTTAGGCCTAAACTATGGCATATGCAGTAGAGATAAAGATAAAAGAACAAATTCAGACGTTTAGGACATTTAATTGATAGAACTTTATAACTGATTATATATGAGAAGTGAAAGATAGGAAGAAGCAATAATGTGTAAGCTCTTAGCATTACGCTAATAGAAAAAGAGCTTACAATCAAAAAGGAGACTTGTATAGTCTTTTTTTAAAATTAAATAATAGAATAATAGCTATTCTCAGTAAAATGTGTGAAGTATCATGTATGGGAAACAAAAGGAGGGTAAAATCACGTTTGAAAATAGAAACAGGGATATGAATTATAAAGAACATAGTATGTCATGTTTGCTAGGCCATAGAGAAAGAGAGAGGGCTTGTTTTTGAAAGAATGGTCCAACACAACTAGAGCATCAGGTCAGAAAGTGTAGGAAGTAAAGGCAGAAAGGTAGCTACACAATGGAGGATTTCCTATACATAGCCAAAGAATTCAGAGTTAATTCAAGAAAAAATAGGATTTAATGAAGGTTGTGTTATGGATTTAGCAAAATTAAACTATATATGAACTTTTCACATTCAGGTAAAGGCCCTCAGAGAGTAGCACTGCAGTGCTAAGTCCTGTGTTCATTTGAATGGAGGTACAAGATAGTAACCAGTGCTTAGAGATGTTTGAATTGTAACCAACTCAGAATAGAAAAGACTTGCTGAGAAACTTAAACATTGGATTGAGATGCCAGAAAGATCATGCCTAAGAGGAAATATCATGCCATATATTAAGAGTCATGCCAAAGTCTAAGAACAGAATTAAAATAAAGCATAAACTAACTCTAACAAAACCAAGAAAAATGATTAGTAGTTTAACCACCTGCCAGGACAAAACTAAATACTCTTCAAAGGAAAACAACACACACTAGGTTCTTTACAATATGCCATCTATAATATCTAGCATATAATCAAATATTACTAGACATGCAAAGTAGGAAAAATGTAATCCACAGTCAAAAGTAAAAGAACTTAACATAAATAGATCCTAAGATGACTCTGACGTTGGAATTAGGAGACAGAGGACTTTAAAACAGCATATATATATATATATATATATATATATATATATATATATATATATCATGAATTTAAAGGAATATACCAACATAATGTACACATAGGAACTCTAGAATTGGAAAACATCATACCTGAATAAACTCACTAGATAGGCTGTATAGTAGATTAGACACTGCAAGAGTCTAGAAACTTGAAGACATATGAATAGAAAAGAACTAATTTGAAGACAAAGAACATAAACCAGAGCGTTAGTAATTCAGATAATGCAGCATAGTATAATTTAAATCCCTGAAGAGCATCAAATTTGTTTTAAAAATCATCTTACATATCCATACCTATATATCCAATCCTAAGCCATATCCATACCTACATATCCAATCTTAAATATAAATAGAAAGAAAACTTCAACTAGGTACACTACAATCAAACTTCTGATAACAATGATAAAAAAGAAAATCTTAAATGTAGTCATAAAATTTAAAAATATTGCATACAAGAAAGCAATAAGATGATAGACTACTCATCAGAAAAAATAGAGGCCAGAAAATTTTGAAACAATAGCTTTAAAGTGCTATAATAATAATAATAATCATAATCATAATAATAAGCCAACTCAGAATTCTATACCTACTAGAAATGATACTTTAAAAATAAGGATGAAATAAAGAATTTTTTTGATAAATGCAAGCTTTCTGCTATTGACAGAATTCGTCAATAGCAGAAAGTATCCTATAAGAAATAAGCTATAAAGTAATATTGAGTGTCAACTATAATTGAAAAGTAATAATTAAAAAATTTAAAAAATAAATGAGAGGGCTCTCTGTTTAGGTTTTTGTGTGGACATAAGTTTTCAATTCATTTGGGTAAATATCAAGGTGTGTGATTGCTGGATCATATTATAAGAGCATGTTTACTTTTTTAAGAAACTGATGAACTATCTTCCAAAGTGGCTGTATTATTTTACACTCTCATCAGCAGTAAATAAGATGTTTATAGGAGCTTTATTCATAATTGCCAAAACTTATAAGAAACCAAGATGTCCTCCAGTCAGTGGATGGATAAATCAATGTGGTATAACCAGACAATGGAATATTATTTAGGGATAAGAAATGAGCTATCAAGTCTATGGCCATGTTACCCTGAACAAGCCCGATCCCATCTGATCTCGGAAGCTAGGCAGGGTCGGGCCTGGTTAGTACTTGGATGGGAGACCATCTAGGATGACCAGGTGCTATAGGCGTAAAAAATAAGGGATTGTAAACTGACAAGGTCCTTGCAATCTGTGAGGTCAACAAGGGTTGTGTCACCTAAATAAAAGAAAAAAAAGAAAGAAAGAAAGAAAGGAAAGAAATGAGCTATCAAGCCATGAAAAAGACATGAAAGAAACTTAAATGAATAATATTAAGTGAAAGAAGCCAATCTGAAGAGGCTACATACCATATAATTCCAACTATATGACATTATTGGAAAAACCATGAAGATAGTAAAAAGATGAGTGGTTGCCAGGGGTTATGGAAAGAGAAGGATGAATAGGCAGAGCACAGAGGTTTTTAGGGCAGTGAAAATTCTGTTTCATACTATAATAGTAGATATATGTCATTATACATTTGTCCCAACCCATAAAATGTACACCACCAAGAGTGGACACTAATGTCAACTATGGACCTTGGGTGACAATGACATGTCAATGTGAATTATAAAAAATGTGCTACTGTGGCTAGGCATCTGGGGACACTCACAGTTCTCTGCACCTGGCCCAGGTCTGCACTGAAATTACAACCAAATTATAAAATAATCAATGTAGAGAATCACCTAAGTCTAGCTGATTGTAACACCTACATCTGATAATATAAAGGAACCACATCGAAGCCACATCGAAGTTGTGAATCAGGCTGGACTCGCACCCACGGGTGGTGGAGGATCATGGGGAGGGAGACCAAGGCTGCAGAGGCTCTCTTGAAAGAGAGGAGGGTCCTGGTCTCATCTGGGGGCTCCCCAGCCCAGGGTCCCAGCCCAGGGAAAAGGAGACTCCAGTAACTCTGTAGAAACTAGGGGGAATTCCTGCTGTCTGTGAGAGACAGAAGGCGACTGAATCCCTAAACATCCCTTTGAAGGACCCACGCACAAGCTTTCTGACCTGCAGACACTCACCCAGGACACCAGCAGTGGGTCAGAGGCTCATGGGGGATCCATACCGAGAATGTCTGCATTACCTGGTGCCAGAACAAGGGCTGGAAGGGCTGCCGCAAATGAAACAACAGGAGAAAACTCCAGAAAATAAGGCAAATAAAATGAAGGCAAGCAACCTACCAGAGACAGAGTTCAAAAAAATGGTTATAAGGATGCTCAATGAACTTATGGGGAGAATGAATGAACACAATGAGAACCTCAACAGAAAGATAGTAAGCATAAAAAAGGACATGGAAACCATAAAAATATTCAAACAGAAATGAAGAATATAATAACTGAAATGAAGAATATACTAGAAAGAGTCAACAGTAGATTGGATGAAGCAGAAGATCGAATCAGCTAATTGGAAGACAAGGTAGCAACATACACCCAATCAGAACAACAAAAAGAAAAAAGAATTTTAAAAAGTGAGGATAGTTTAAGAGACCTCTGGGACAACATGAAGGCATAAAATTATCCAGATCATAGGATTTCTTGAAGAGGAAGAGAGAGAGAGCAAGGGATTGAGAATCTATTTGAAGAAATATGATGGAAAACTTCCCTAACCTGGCAAAGGAATTATACATACAAGTTCAAGAAGCATAAAGAGTCCCAAACAAGAGGAATTCAAACATACCAACACCAACATTAACAAATCGAAAGGTAAAAACCATATGATCATAGCAATAGATGCAGAAAAAGCGTTCAACAAAATCCAGCATCTATTTATGATAAAAACTCTCAGCAGAGTGAGAATAGAAGGAACATACCTCAACATAATAAAGGCCATATATGACAAACCTACAGCTAACATTGTACTCAATGAGAAAAGACTAAAAGCATTTTCCTTAAGATCAGCAACAAGACAAGGATGCCCACTTTCACCATTCCTCTTCAACATTGTATTGGAAGTCTTAGCCACAGCAATAAGACAAGAAAGAGAAATAAAAGACATTCAAATTGGAAAGGATGAAGTAAAACTCTCATTATCTGCTGATGATATGATACTATATGTAGAGAAACAAAAATCTATTAGAACTGACCAATGTATTCGGTAAAGTAGCAGGTTACAAAATAAATATTCAGAATTCAGTGGCATTTTATATACCAATGATGAACATTCAGAAAGAGAAAGTAAGAAAACAATCCCATTTACAATTGCATTGAAAACTATAAAATACCTAAGTATCAAAGTAGCTAAGGAGGTAAAAGACTTGTTCTTAGAAAATTATGTCATTGAGAAAAGAAATTGAAGAAGATACAAGTAAATGGAAACATATACTGTGCTCATGTGTAGGAAGAATCAACATTGTTAAAATGGCCATATTACCCAAAGCAATCTATAGATTCAATGCAATCCCCATCAAAATATCAATAGCATTTTTCAGAGAGCTAGAACAAATAATCCTAAAATTTATATGGAACCATAAAAGACCCTGAATAGCCACAGCAATCTTGAGAAAGAAGAACAAAGTTGGAGGTATCACACTACCTGATATTAAACTATACTACAAGGCTACAGTAATCAAAACAGCATGGTACTGGCATAAAAAGATATATTAATCAATGGAACAGAATAGAGAGCCCAGAAATAAATCCACATCTATATGCTCACTTAATATATGACAAAGGAGATAACTATATACAATGGCGTAAAGACAGTCTCTTCAATAAATGGTGTTGGGAAAATTGAACAGATATATGCAAAAAAAATGAAACTGGACCACTGTCTTATACCATATACAAGAATAGACTCAAAATGGATTAAAGACTTAAATGTAAGACCCAAAACCAAAAAACTTCTAGAAGAAAACATATGCAGTAAAGTCTCTGATATTACTAACAGTAATTTCTTTTTCAGGTATATCTCCTCGGGCAAAGGAAACAAAAGAAAAAATATACAAATGGGACTACATCAAACTAAAAACTTTTGTACAGCAAAGGAAACCATCAATGAAACAAAATGACAACCGACTGATTGAGATAAGTTATTTGCTAATGATACATCTGATAAGAGGTTAATATCCAAAATATATAAAGAACTCATACAACTCAACAACAACAACAAAAAAACACAAACAATTCAATTAAAAAAGGAGCAGAAGACCTGAATAGATACTTCTCCAAAGAGAAAATACAGATGGCCAATACATATGAAAAGATGCTCAAGGTCACTAATTATGAGAGAAATGCAAATTAAAACCACACTGAGATATCACCTCACACACGTCAGAATGGCTATCATCAATAAATCATAGAATAACAAATGTTGGCGAGGATGTGGAGAAAAGGGAACCCTTATACATTGTTGCTGGGATTGCAAGCTGGTTCAGCCACTCTGAAAAACAGTCTGGAGGTTTCTCAAAAAATTAAAAATGGATCTTCCTTTTGGCCCAGCAATTGCAATTCTGGGTATTCATCCAAAGAAAACCAAAACAATAATTCATAAAGATCTATGCACCGCAATATTCGTGGCAGCACAATTTACAATAGTCAAGATATGAAAGCAACCTAAATGCCCATCAACAGACAATTGGATAAAGAAGTTATGGTTTATATATACAATGGAATATTACTCAGCCATTAAAAAAAATGAAATCCTACCATTTGCAATGACATCGATGGACCTAGAGGTTATTACGCTGAGTGAAATAAGTCAGATAGAGAAAGATAAATACCATATGATTTCACTTATATGTGGAATCTAAGGAACAAAAAGAACAAATTAATCAAAAAGAGACTCACAAATAAAGTGGACAATCTGGTGATGGACAGAGGGGAGTGGCGGTTGAGAGGGACTAGGAGAATGAGGTGAAGGGTTAAAGTAGTATAAATTAGTACTTGATAGATGGTCACAGGGATGGGGAGTATAGCATAAGGAATGCAGTTAGCATTAAAATATGGGCGAGATGGAAAACCAGAGAAGAGAAGGACCAATTAGGGAGATCATTTTATAAACTATATAAATGTCTAACCAATGTACCGTATATTTGAAACTAATTTAAATTAATTAATTAATTAATTAAGTTTTCTGTGTTTTGATATTCTGAAACATCTCAGAATTGAAACCAGGTTTAGAGAAGAATTTATTTATAGTACACTGGTCACTTAATGAGCTTTGAGACAAACTGCATTGGTTCTAATCTATTCCCCTCTCCTTACCTGCTGTGAGACCTTTCCATGCCTTCGTTTTCTCTATATAAAATGGGAATACTGATAAAATACCCATCTCAAAGCTGTTGTGAGTATCGAATAAGGTTTTTCATAAAGTGCATTTTGAACAGAGCTCATCACATAGTAAATATTCAAGAAATGTTCATCATTGTTTATTAACTTTGAATATAGCAAGTTTGAAAACTTCTCATTTATTTTAACAACAACAGAAAAATCATAGGATGGCCTTAGGTATATTTTGATGACATAATGAGAGTTCCAAAAATTGAACTGAATATACCCATCAAAAGCTCAGTGTATAACTCAAAAGTCATCAAATGGCTACAATGTGAAAGTGACTTGAAAATTTGAAGGTGCAAAGACAAATCAAAGACAGTCTTGCACTCGGGCAATTCACACTCTGATGGGGAGGACTAATAATAGCAAATATTAATTGAACATTAACTAAATACTAGGCACTTTGATGTACATTAGCTCATTTAATCTTTGTCACAAACATGGGAAGTAGGCACAGTATTATTGTCATTATACAGATAAGGAAATCGAAATAGTGAGTGCTTAAGTAACTTGTAGTAGGTTATTATTCATGTAGAACCAAAGAGATGGAGGCAAGATTCAAACCCTAGTAATCTGGCTCCAGATCTTGCTCTTAGTCACTATTCTGTACTGCTTCTCTAGTACTTCATGAAATGTAATCCAGCACTGTATGAAAGATGAATGGAAGAAAAGAATGATAGAGATAGTGAGGCCAGGTATTGAAATGGTCCAGACAAGAAGTAGCAAGGACCAGAAATACATGATAGTCATGAAGCTAGAGATTATGGAATAAACGAAAGAGATACTGGAAGAAAAGAGCTAATAAGACTTGATGACGGCCTGCCTGTGGGGATCCTGGGAATATTTGAACTTTTACTTGATATGCAGGAAATATTGAAATTCCAACAACAGTATCTGGTGGATGCCCCCTGGATAGGGCAAATGCATTCATTCTACAGTCCCCAACACTATCCTTTGTTCCTCTGGCCAGCCAAAGTCTTTTAATCTCTGGATTTATCTGCCATACTTTTTCAAATGATATTTACAATCACATTATACTAGATTCTGTCAAATAAGAACACAGAAAGATACTGGACAGTTTCAGAGTTGTATTCACCATCTAACTTCTGAAAGAAAAAATCACTGTCTTTAACAAAATCTCTGAAAGTTTACTAGAAAAATCATTATTGACAATTATCAGAAAGGCCACAAGATGGCAGCAAAGTATAGCATAAAAGCAGGTTGAGCAGGAGTCCTAGAGGGGAGCTTTATATTAAATATCCTCAGATTCCATACATTTTGTATGTATTTCATACATATTAATCAACAGCTTCACCAGCTATATGATCATCATATCCACATAGCACTTCACAGTTTACAAAACTCCTACAAATACTTTCTCTCATCTTATCCTAACACTATCATGTGAAGTCCACAGGACAAGGCTCTTGACTTCTAAGAAAAATAAGGAGCATTTTCACCGCAGGTACCAGAAGTACCTCAGAGGCTCAAAGGTGATGCAAAGCTCAAAACTTTGTCATTGTTTCTACTAAGATGTGCTCCAGGGGAAAGAGAATATGAATGGGGATACTGTATCTTCAACTTCAGAGAGAAAAATAGCTAAGATTTTTGATAGAACTGATACTTTAAAAGATTGAGGTCTATAAGGAATTCCTCACCATAATAGAAGTTAAAGTGGGGCAGGGAGCCAAAGGGGAAGAGTTTTTATTATTTTTATAACAGAGACTGAAAGATTTCTCAAAGACAATTATAGAAAGCAAAACATAAAAAAGGGGAGGATAAAACATATATATATATATATTTGGAGGATATATATATCCTCCAAATGATACTTCTATTAGTTTCCTAGGCAGCTTTAACAATCTAACACAAACTTGGTGACTTAAAACAACAGTTCTAGAGCCCAGAAGTCCATAATCAGTGTGCGTTCAGGGTTCTACTCCCTCCACAGGTTCTAGGAGAGAATCTTCCTTTGCCTCGTCAGCTTCTGTGGCTGCAGACCTCTAGTCTCTGCCCCATCTTTACAGGTCTTCCTCTCTCTGTGTTTCCTATAAGAATACTGTCACTGGATTAGGGCCCAGGATAGTCTGAGGTAACCTCATCTTGAGAATTGTACCAGCAAAGGCTTTTTTTTTTTTTCCAAATAAAGCCACATTCTCAGGTACCAGTGGTTAAAATGTGGACATATCTTTTTCAGCGTCACCATTCAACCTACTTTAAACTCTCATTACTTACTTGAACTTGCCCACAAGGAGCTCACAAACCTGAATATTATGAATATCCTGACCTTCCCACATGTTTAGTTGATACAGAGCAATAACATCTGATTGCCTTTGTAGAGTCTGCAACTATCTCTCTGTGCCACCCGTGTCCTCTTCTTGGGTTCAGTATCCTCATCCGTTAGATAAGAAAGCTAGATCAGACACTGGTCACAAAGTCAAAATCATGCTGAGTCTGAGAAGAAATGAAGAACAGAAGAAGCTTCAGAAAATCAAAAGCATTTATACCAAAGCCAATCACTTGTCATATTTTATTAGAATTGTTCGTCTTATCTCTCTCTTTAGTTTTGGGAGTACGTTTATTTATTTTATATTTTATTGAATATCTACTTTGTGGCAGACACTGTTCTAGGTTCTGAGACTGTAGAGAAAAGCAAGGTAGAATCCTTCCCTTAGGAATCCCACATCCAGCAAGAGTGACAGACACATAACAAGATGACTGCAGTCCAGTGTGAAAGTGCTAAGGACAGGCCTACAGTATACATGAGCACAGAAGCCCAGGTGACCAGCACAGAGGTATGAGTGGTGAAGGTGAACAGAAAGCCTTCATAGGGGACACACTTCGGTTGGTTCTGCTTATAGCAGGTCATTTGGGCACAGCTAACTTGAAAGGAGAGAGAAATGTAATATCTGGAATTAGAGGAGAAGCAGGTATTGGGGAACAGAAGTAAGACTCACCATAAGTAGCTACCATTATTAGTCTCATTTCACATATGAGGAAATCGAGACACAGAGAAGTTACTCAAGGTCACACAGCTGGTAAATGGCAGAATCAGGATTTGAATTCAGATCTGTGTGGCTCTAGACCCCACATTTTTCTTTACTGAGAACTATGTGTACCATGCAAATGAATTTGGACTTTATCCCACAGATAATAGGGAGTTATTAGAAGGTTGTAACAGGGGGAATATAAATCATATTTGTAACTTAGAAAGATGTGTGTGGAAACAATTACTGGTGAGGGATAAGACTGAGGATGTGAGACCCGTAGAACTACAAAAGTTTTCAGAAGAGAAATGATAAGGCCCTAAATTGAGCAGTGCCTAGACTAAGGGTTGTGAGGAGACAGCAGGTCTAGAGATAACTAAGAATCAGAATACACAGATTTTAATAAAGGATAATGAAAAAAGAAAGAAAGAAAGAGACGGAATACGTCCTGGCTTGGGCAACTAGGAGTGCGAGGTGCCATTTACCTAGACAGGGATGTCAGATAAGCATCACGTTGGGTGTATTTATTTGTTTTTGTTTTCAGTGGGGAGAGAGACATAGGTGGTTCAAATTTAATTGCTGAATTTGCATTGCCTGTGAATATGCAGGTAGAGAGCCCAAGCAGACCAGTAAGCATATGTATCTTAAATTTATCAAAAAAAAAGTTTTAATTATAAATATTTGGATAAAAATTATGCAAAAGTGATAGTCCAAATCATATGATTGATGAAATTGCCAGGAGAGAGATGTGTGGTGGGTGGGACTATAGTGAAGGCTGGGTCAAGCTCTGTGTAATAGAGATTTAAAATGTCTTTGAAGGTTGGGACTTCCTCAGAGTCACCTCCGATGTTTCAGCCTAACTCGAAACTGAGTCCAAAAGATTTCTCAAGTATAACTGGCTAAGTGTCTGAAACAGAGACCCACCAGAGTGTTAGCCACCTAGAAATATAAGATTAAGATCCACTATATTCATAGCATTCATATCGTCTACAGAGAGTAGGATGCAAGTCCCCAAACTTCGCAGTCCTAGAAATCAACACACGCATGCACGAGTGCACGCACACACACACACACACACACACACCACCCCAACATCACTTTTATCTTTTTATAAAATATTTTTATTAGTTTTGCCTTATTACCAAAACAATATACGTTTTCTGTAAGTAACATTTCTAAGAAAAAGAAAGTAAAATTGTAATCTTAAGCACATCTCTTCTTAATAACTATTCTAAACTGTAAGCTCACATTTTGGCATGCATCTGAGGAAAGCTAGGAAAGCAAATGACGTCGCAACAGAGAGGGGAGGGGAGCTGACAGAAATTCTATTCATTTAAGGTTCCATGATTCCATTAACCTTCTGATGCTTCACAGCTTCCCCACACCTTCCAAATTACTCTCCGCTTTCATTCCTACCATTGTCAGAAGGGAATGTCGCTCATTAACCACACACGAACATCTTCCTTTAAACTGCTCTGAAGCTATTACTGTTGTTAACACAATTAATGGACTGTCAGTGTCAAATGTGAAACTCTTTCTGCTTGAGAGGCAACAACGACTTCATGAAATTGTTTCCTGTGCTCTAGCAGAAAAGGAGGCATTCGGAAAGTCACTCTTTCTGCAAACATCGTGGCCTGTGAAATCTGCCCAAAAAAAGAGCTGATCATATGCCTGTTATCCCAAAATAGCACCTTCCTCCATTGTGCCGAGGTTCAGCGCAAAACTGACTCATGCAGGTCCGGGATCGCTGCCAGCTGAGAGGCCGAGCACGCGAGCCGAGCAGCATCAACAGGCAGGGTCCGGCGCTCGGGACTTGCAGCCAAGGCGGCGAGAGCTTTCAGTACCCATCCATCTTACGGGAAGACAGACAACTTAATAGGGTTCTCGGGGTCTTATTAAAAGAAATCTGTCTCATTCAGATTCTGCCTCCGAATCGGCCCCCTGCTCCGACGTTGTTCCACCAGGGCAAGAATTTAGCTTCTGCACGTTGCTGAATGTCTTCACCATTAAAGCAACACTAGTAGCTTCTTTTTCCACCCCAGACCAAGTCACCACCTTCAAGAGCAGCCTTGGTAGCAATCTGGATGTTCGGTCTATCCTGATCTCGCAGTGCCCGGCCTCCCAGAGGTCTGCCCTGAGTGCCTCCTGCCAGGAGCCATCTCCCCTCCTAAGAACTCTCTCTCCACGCCTGTGGTCTCTAGCACTGTTTTCTTCACATTCTGTTGTAATAGATCAGTCTTAGCAATCTCCTTTATACATCTCCGACTTATTCACAGTGCCTAGTGTACGATAAGCGAACAAACGAATAAATAATAATGAGGATGAGTTAGGAAACAGATTCATCATGCATCCTCACGTTTAAAATCCAGGTCCTAGATGAATTTCTTAATAATTATAACTCTTATTTTTCTTCTTCTTTGATGTTTATTTCTTCTTGAAAGAGTTTTGTTTTTTTTAATTGCAGAAAATGAGCTTTTTTCATTCTTCCATTCTCCCAGATCATATAACTGACAATGTTCTCTAAATGATTCTTGGTCTTCAACACTTAGATTTTCTTCCCTGAATACCCAGTTGATCTTCCAGAGGCCATTTGGGAAACTCTTGTAGCAGGGGAAAAAAATCTACCATCATCATACACAGACTCGATCTCCAAGTACTTTGTATTGTTTAATGATGCTGATGAGATAGCAGGTGATTTAGGAGAGAATAATGACTGCAAAAACTCCTCAAAAGGATATTATAAAGGAAAATGCACCATATAAGAGCACTAAGTTTTATAATGGCCCACAAAACCCGAAGGGGAGCAAAGTTGGCGTATATGTTATGTTTACTCTTTTATTTAAACACAAGGATACTTAGCTAAAATTATACACCAATGAACACCACTCAGTATGTCTACACACACAGTAACATAATGCTACAAATTGGCCTCTTAGATTATTTTAGAAATTCTCTACTAGACAATGTTATTAAGAGCTATAAAAGCACAGTGGCCCATTTACAACAATTCACAATTGTGTTCTTTTAATATAAAATAAAAATGCAGGGGCACTCCATGACATCAAAATGTCACCTTATAGAACATTTAAAAAGCCAACAGAAAAAATAGGGATCATTTTATGGTCATCCTTAGAGTTTTATTATTTTATATAGAATAGATACTTAATGAATATGAGAAGGAAGAGAGAAAGAGATGAAGAATAATGATGTCTAGCTCTAGGAACAAAGGAATAGCATTTAGAAGAGGTGTTTTTGATACTTGGACCAGCCAACATCTGAAGTGATGAAGAAAGATCTGTACCAGAGTCCTATTCTGCATTAAGTGGTCAGAGGCAAAAAGGTAATTTGGGGGAAGATGTTCCTTTCTTTTAGGATAAGGTTTCTTGTTCTCAAATGTTTATGCACCATACCCCTGGACTGGCCTTAAAAAGAATCTTGCAAAGGAGAGGGCGGGGGGGTTGGGGGGAAGTGGTGGTGCCTTGTGTAGTTTAAAAGAAACAAACAAGAAAACCATAGTCTATATACCTGTGATGGTTAATTTTATGTAAAACCTTGACTGAGCCACAGATCTTTGGTCAATCATTATTCTGGGTGTTTCTGAAAGATAGTTTTGGATGAGATTAACATTTTAATTAGTATAGTGAGTAAAAAATATTGGGGGTGGGCATCACCCAATCAATTGAAGGCCTATATAGAACAAAGAGCTTACCCTCTCCCAAGCAGAGAGAATTCTCTTGCCAGCCTTAAAACTGAAACATCAGCTCTTTCTTGTTCTAGAACAGCTACCAGCCTTTGGACTGGGACATTGGCTCTGTGATTTGGATTTGTTGGTCTTAATAATCAAGAGTCAATTCCATCTGATAAGTTTCTCTCTCACACACTCTCTTTCTCTCTCTCTCTCTCTCTCTCTCTCTCCCCCCTCCCCCTCATTTATTTATTTGTTTATTTATTTTTACATTCTGTTGGTTTTGTTTCTCTGAAGAACCTGATTTTTAATACAATACCTATTTACTTTTACAATACACACTTGAGAAAATAAAACTTAATAAAATTGATCTTTGTGAAGATATACAAAATAAACAGGGCAAGAAGACATTTTAAAGGGTCTCAATTTAATAAGATCAGCACTGCCATCGAATTATGTCCTCCTACTTACATATTTAGTAAATGTCACTTAGTTCTCATTTCTGTTAGGAACATAACAAGTTAAGTACATGACAGGTTTAATCCACTTCCCTCCTTTCCCAGCCTCTCCAGCCGAAGGTGTACCTGAAGCGAGGGCTCTTGTCCAGCTACATCCTAATGGAGGATCATAGGAGTGAGGGAAAGTCTGGCCATGCAGATTAAACATTACCACTGAGCCATAAAACTAGTGGCTCCATCATTCTGCTTTGGGAAAGGGTCACACATCTCAGTTAGACATATGGGACTCTTGTACTTTGGTAACTCCTCTGCAATTCATAGTTTTACCTACTTCTCCCCAGACATAATCCTAAAACTCAAAAGGAGTGCAGAAGTTAGCTGATCGATATTGTTTATTTTGGACATGGGGAAACCAAGACTCAGAGAGGATAAAATGACATGTCTGGACCACACAGCAATCATTCCCAGATCTGGAAAGCCTAATAGATAGCAAAGCCTGGACTCTCAGCATGTCCTTAAGATTCAAGAATTAAAAAAAAAAAAAAAAAAAATAGTATAATTGGAAGCCTCAAGAAAATTTATGACTCTGATCCTTTTCTATAGAAACTTTTGCTTCAAGGATAAAACTAAGAAAATAAAACCCTAAACCTCTCTGACCAGCACTGCCCATTTTGATGCTTATTCCACTAAAAAATGTGCCACCTCTTGTCATTAAAACCAGACAGGTTATCATAACAGTCCCCATTCAAATGCCTGCACTGATTCTCCATAGCTTGATGTGGGGGATGAGAGAAGAAAAGGGGCAAATGTTCGAATTGCTTAGCCTGTAATATAAGGATGTCCGTAATCAGAGCTCGACCTACTTCAGCAACACACATTTATACATAGCACACAAATATGAATACATAGTGGTGGAAGTCATATTACTTGGGACAGTAGATAAGCCATTTTGGAAGTGATTCCTCTAGGCCTTCAGATGACTGCAGACCTGGCCAACATCTTGACAGCAATCTCACAAGAGACCCTAAGCCAAAACCACCCAGCTAAACCACTCCCAAATTTCTGGCCCACAGAAAATGTGAGATAATAAATGATTATTTTAAGCCACTAAGTTTTGGGATAATCTGTTATGCAACAGTGAATAATTTAAACATCCATCAACAGATGAATGGATAAACAAACTGGCATATCCACAGAGTAGAATACTACTGAGCAATAAAAACAGTGAATACATACAACATGCTTACATTTTCAAAATAATTATACTGAGTGAAATAAGCTAGACAAAAAGAGTACCTACTATGTGATTCCATTTACATAAAATTCTAGCAAAGGCAAACGAATCAATAACGACAGGAAGTAGACAGTGATTGCCTAGGGATGGGGAGGAGGCAAAGAGGGGAAGGAGTTCAAGGAGGAAAGAGGGTATGGTTGTTGTATTTGTTAATTTTATTGTGGTGATGATTTCATATCAAAACTTATCAAATTGTACACTTCGATTCCACACCACTTCAATTTCAATTATACTTTAGTAAAGCTGTAAAACATTAAGAAAAAAGCGATCAAGGCATTGGCACTGTCCTGGTGCTGTCAGGTTTGGAATGCAGGACATTCACTGAGTCAATACCCACAGTGCAGTGGGAAATGGGGTGGGAAGTCTCTTATTCTCTGCCTCCCACTGGAGGGCACCCGTGCTGGAGTCTGTTTTCCTTGTCTTGTTTAGTTCTATTAGCCATTAGGTTTGCCTCTTAAGCCTAGCTTTTTTTTTTTTCCCCCTTAATTAAGACTGATATATTTAAGATCTACTCTGGATCTCTTTTCTAAGTGATTTTGGCCTAATGATAGACTTTTCACTTCAATATATGACTTGTAGTGTTGTTGAGAAGATTTAAATTGATATATGAAGCATCTAGCTGTCACTTTGTAGATACTTAATACATGGTAATTATTATGTCAATATTACTGTTATTATTGTAAAGTTATTCTATGATATGGATCAGAAAGGTAATTGGTATTTGCTCTTCATAATGGACATTTGAGAACTGTACTTTCACCATCCAAGTAACCTTCGTTTTAAATAGTCAGATAAATTAGGTCACTGTGAAAAAGGGGTGAGTTGAGGTAAAACATTAATAAATCCTTTGGGAGGTCAGGTAGTTGAATAATGCTTTTTCCCCAGCACCTTATTTTCTCTGCTAAGAAAATAAATAAATAAAAAGAATCGACGTATCTTTTGCATTAGAAAAGTCAAGCACAGGGTGAGAAGAATCTCTGGTTTTATAATTTGTAGAACTATTTGCATTCACCATCATATTTCATCTGCACGGCCACTGTGTTGTAACTAAAGAAAAGAATGTTACCCCATCTTCGGATGAGAGAGCTGAAGGTAAATCAGAGGAAATGACTTGTCAAATACCACACAAGACAGTATGAGAAGAGCTAACCTTAAATCTTGTACATTTTCCATAACACTCAAGTGTTTTAGAAGAAAGACATTTAAAAAGACAAAATAAGGAAGTATCGTGTGACTCAAAGTAAAGAGTAATGTTTTATAAGGGTATTGAGGGGAAATCAGGTTCATGTATTATTTGAATACTATGGCCTCTGCTTATGAAAAGAGAGTGATTAAGTGAATCTCAAATAAATCATAATTCGATCCACCAGATGAATCAAGAATACTTAATGACTTGGGGAAAGTGCCCATCTTTTAATAATATTGTGTTTGAAAGCATAGAAGAACAACAGTTTAGTGCCAAATCTGTTAGGTGACAGAGGAGGAGAGAAAACTAAATGAACAAATATCAAAATATGTTCTTTTCAGTGTTGAAACTATAAATACTTTTTGTTTCTTTATTCTGTTTTATACTTTCCTACTTTTAAACTATGAACATATATTGCTTTCAGTACAAGAAAATAACTTTTTTAAATGAACAGATAGTTCTGACAGTCCTTGTGCATGCTTTCCTAACATGTGGCCCACTGTACTAACGGATTCAATTCTAGAAGTAAATTCTCAGAAAGGTTATTGGTAACAAAGGGAAAACATGACCTTTCTACATTTACCTAGAATACTGTGTGCATTGTGGCAGTGTCAGAGAGAGGGAGCTGGAAGGAAGTTAGAAAAAAGCTGAGACAGAGAACAAAGGAAGGGGAACTTTGTTATATGGCATAGAGTAAATCATTTAAAAAGGAGGATTTTAAATGGAGATGGATTAAGACAAAGGGGATATGAGTGAAGTGATCAAAGTTTATAAAATAATCTATCATATTTGTGCATGTCTGAATCCCACTGGATTTTAATCTCTCTAATAACAACTGTTTTATTCATCTTCTAACCTGGCAGTGACATGCACAACACTAGCAAATGGCAAATACCTGAATTGAATTGTGGTTCACAGGTTGAATAAACATGAGTTATCCAATAAATCTTAAAATGTTAATATGGGGTAATTAGGTGAAGCCCCCAAAGAATATTTTAAGTTTTTTTTAAAGTCATTTTCTATCATAGTAAGTATCTGATTCTAAAGAAATGTACAGTCAGATAGCAAGATCTGGTAAAGGGGGTTAATGGGGGAGTGGGAATGAGGAAAGGTATTTGAAAATAGCAACATTGTGCAGTCGCCTCATGAAAGATAATCACGTTCTCTATGACAATAAAAATATTCTTTGGATATGTTTATCTGAAAAAGAAATTCAGGCTCTAGTTACTTGTATTATTATATCAGAATAATACCAAGTAAGTAATAACAATGGCAATCACTATGTTTATATAGTAATCACAATATGCCAGGAACTGCTGCAAACACTATATATTAACTAATTTAACCCTCTCAAACATTCCTGCCAATCTGCCAATAGGCACTATTATTCTCCTTCCTTTCCCCCAACACCCCTCCCATCTCCATTTTATTAGTGAGGGAACTGAAGCACAGGAAAATTAAGTGATTTGGCCAAGGTCACACAGCTAGGAAGTAGCAGAACAAGGATTTGAACTCAAGCCTGTTGGCTCCAGACTCTGCATTCTTAACCCTCTACTGTCTTTCAAGGGAAAACAACAATGTGCACACCTGTGCACATAGGAGACGCTTATTTATCAATTTCTCATTTCTGAAGCTGCAGTAGTTTTGCGCCTCAAAGTTAATCTATAAGCAGGAGTATGTCTTCACTTTTCACCCCCTGCCCCCTTAACTCCCATAACATCCAGGATTGGTAAAGCCACACAACAGATATAGTTCTACTATGGTATGTCTAATCTTTATATGCTTGACATTCAAATTACTTTTCAAAATACTACATTTTTCACTCAAATTGTCAAATGTAAAGAAAAAACAACTCTCCAGACAATTAATAAGAAAATAAGAACTGGGTCACCATATGTGAAACATTTCTGGGATTTGATTTTAGCTCTCTTATCATTGCAAAGTGAGTAAGCTCTTATTATTCCCACCTGCAAAGGAACAGCCTTCATGAACTACATTTTCATCACATAGACACACACATCTCCTTTCTACAAGAATGCTCAGCCCATCTGCTCACATTTAAAAATATAAATTGAAGACATCCCACGCGGCCTTGGTTTGTAAAATGTCTATCACCAAATCTTTATTCTAAGACTCTTTTTAAGTCTATGATTTCTTTTCCGTTCACTTTTCTTTTCATGGCTTTCACCAGTTCTTTTTCAAGTACCTGGTGCTCATCATTAAGGTTTGCTATAATAGATCTTTAGAGTGCAGCATTTCAATGTTATTTCCATCTGTGTCTTCATTTTGGAGAAAAGTTCTTTCTTTCTATCTATTCACTTATTCATTCATTCAATTTGATTGTACTTAGTGCCATTTGCTAGGCACTATCATAGGTAGTAGAGGAATGCAGAGATGACAGGTCATGCTCCCTGACCTCAAGGAATTTACAATCTGGGAAGGTTTGAAGACCCACACTTGGTCTTCTGAATTTCAACTCAGTGCTTGCTCTTTTCTTTTTCTCTTTTAAAAATCTGAGGTATGCAATGTTGTAGCTGACTTCTTTATTTGCTTATTTATTTACTTTCTTTTGTGAAGGCACTTTATGCAATGAACCATTTCAAGTTATTGCAATGAACTATTTCAAGTTCAAAACAATGTTCCATGTCTCTGGTTGCAGAGGTGACCATCAATGCATTGTATTAGAGCAAACTACTGGAATTTTTCATGGAGTCAATATTTCTGCTTTTTGCAAATGTCGCTGAAATCTTTATTTAAAAGAAAAGTGTGATCAGAGACTAAAATTACTTCAAACTTTCCCTAAAGTTCCAACTCAGAATATTTTTTTGAATACAGACAGAAACTGCTGAACTATTGAGCAAGCTTTCCTGAGGGAATGGACCATAATATTCAAATGCTAGAGTCTTAGCAGTTTATGCCTGCTGAGGACACTGGTCTATCCCACATGTGAGACTTTTCAAGAAATGCTTCTCAATAAAGAGCCTCAAAGGACACTAATTCCTGTTGGTTAGTGTTTCATTGGAGATGTGGCTTTTTATTTGAAACACATGGTATAACTGATGCTAAGGAAATAGAAGTATGTATAAAATGTCTATTAAAATGTTCTTTTCTATAATAGAGAAAAAATGGGTACAATATCTTCAATGAGAGGGGACTGTATAATTAAGAGATATAATTACATAGATAATTGTGCTGCCATTGAACATTATATAGAAGAATTTCAATGATATGGATTATAAACACTATTTATAACTAAATGAATCAAGTGGGTTAAAATATATTTCAAGATATCTTTTAAGAGAAGAATGATATATGCAAGAATGTCAAGAATGTTAACTCTGATCAACTGGTCATCTTCAAATTCCCCAATTTTGTCATGATCTCTCTTCTCTCTCTAATTTCTCTTACCACTTTTTCACTTAAAGAATTCATACTCACTCTTCAGGTGTCCAGTTAGATCTCACTACTACCCCAGTAAGTTCTGCCTTGTCAAGCTCACCCCACACTTCATCCATCATACCACCATTGCACACTTTATTGAAATTGTTAGTTCACATATCCAAGAGACAATTAGCTCCTCGAAGACTTCCACTATTTCCACCTTGCTTAAATTTACAGTATGTACACACATGGTCTAACACACATAGTTTATATTTAAAAACAAATTTTATAAAAAGAGTAAATAAACTGTCTTATTTTCATCTTATTACTTTTCTGGTTTATATACATTTTCTTCACTAAACATCTATTTCTTTCACAAGTCAAAAAAAAATCAATGTTGTATATGTGTCATTGTCTTTGAAGATCTTCCTTAAAATGTAAATGAAAACATTTTAGAAAAATTCCAAATTTTCTATCCTTCAGAATCCACATGGATTGATGGCTTCTTAACATTCCGAAGAAACTATAATTCAAAATTTTCTCGCATCTTTGAAAATCTAAATGGCATGGTGAATTTTTAATCCATCAACGTGATGAGCACATTTGCCTCTAAAAGACCATCAAGCTGAATTAGCTAACAGAATATGAGCAGATATAAAAATGCCTAAAACCATGAATGTTTTATTCACTTTGGGGTATTCAAATGTTCTGATAAACTCAATATTTTACTCATTGACAATATTTCTGCTACATTTATACTTGTTCAGGATTTATGAATAAATAAAATAATGCCAGGTCCAGAAAAATAGACCTGGACCATTAAAACAGTCTAGTAAAAGAGTTATTCAGAACCCTTGACTATTAGGCAGCTACATATAAGAACTGAGCAGATGCTGAACTGAATTCAACGTAATTTACCTTTGCATTAAGCTTTGCCATTTTATTTCAGAATTAATCAAATTATGATAATTTTAAAAATAACTTTAAGCTTTTAAAAATAATTATGGCTGTGGATTTAGAATCTCTATAAAGTTATTTTTAGGCTTCTAGCAGATCTGTCTTAGATTATTAATAGGAAAAACAATTTTATGTTTCATTTTTTAATATCCTCCCAAAGTACATTCTATAAATATAAATGGGAGTAATTGGCCTATAAAAGAGGGGAGGGGAGGCATTTTACCTTCTTAAAGTTAAGGTTTGTATCGATTCTATGCTAACTTATTCTTATTCCCGGATTATTATTTCCCAGCATAACACATTGCTTAGTTAACTATGAAGAGAATAAGATGAAAAGGATGAAGCCATCTAGCTACTAAGCATTGTAAGACCTAGCTTAGAACAGAGAGAAACAAGACTTCACATGCCATGTTAGATGTGAGAGCAGTCCTAAAGGTTTGGAGCCAGGATGGCTTGAATAGCTTTAAAGCAAAGTAAAATCTCAGACCTGATGGTTGGTGATTAGAAGATGGGGTTAGGAAATGCTTCCCCTAATAGTACAAGAAAACCCTAGGCATCTTTTACAAAAATGTTCTCTCCTAACCCTGAATTTCAAATTTAGCTTCTTTTATAGGCCTTAAAATCTGTTTCTGAAATCATCACGTCTTTCTTTTTTTCCTGGTAATTTAAATCCTGGGGAGAATTTGGTTTAACTAGCTTCAGAAAGCCTGCTGAGCTGCTCTGAAGAATAAAATTCTGCTGAATTAAAAAAAAAAAGAAAGAAAGAACAAAGCATTGCGCTCCTAATCTTCTTTAGAAATACATTGGAACATCAAACTGATGTACTGTGGAATCATGGAGTTGAATGATTAAGGTGTTTCTGAATTCAATAAGAAACCATTTAAAGGATCTGGGACCAGTTTTATCCCACATCTGTAGCTCTTGTGATGTTTCCTGTGTTCTTTTTCAGAAAGAAGAGAAGAAATGAAAAATTACTAGAAGATTGGCCATAGCAATTACTGTTTCTCTGATACCTTTCCTAACCCTTCAGATCACTGGCCATTTCCTCAGGGCATGACTCCAGATTCTCTCAGTTGCATATATGGAAAAGCTCACCCTTCTCCCTCATTATATGGCGTGTGAAACTGCACCAATCCCTACATAAAGATTATACACATTCGTTTTTTTCCATGCATAAAACCATATTGTAAGACGTCTTATTTAGAAGTTCCATTAGAGACCCCTGTGAGAAACAGAGGTGCGGAGAGGTCTAGAGAGTCACCTGAGGCCTCCCTCCAAATCGGAGGTACCTCTGGGCCTAGAAACAGACTCCAATCTGTGGGTTCAGAGCTTGAGGCTCTTTACATCTAATGAATCACCTCACTGCTGCTCTCACATACAGGCTTGGCTTCTTTTAGTAACATACCAGAATTTCAGCCATATTTCCTATATTTATTCATCCTCCATCCTGGACCTTATCACCAAAATTTGTAGACCAAATCAGATACTCCTGCCCATCTAGGTTGTGCCAGGCTGTCCCGCATTGTCTACGCCCCAACTGTCTTGTTACCAACTTCTAAGAGTCTTTTACTTCTCTGCTCCTTCTGCTTGGTTAAGGCACCTCTTCAGGTCCCAAGTCTCTCTTGGGCTATTGCTCAGTGTTGCTTTTCCTCTTCTGACGGATTCTTGTAAAGCTGCCAGCAAAGCTCTGATCCTCCACAGAGAATGCCATTCCCATCTCCAGACAACTCTGGAATATGACATTCGCTTTTCAGCAGTTCACACCAGGCCCTAACTGGGTGCTTTGTTGAAGCCAGGGGATCAGTTGAAGAGAAAATGTGGTTCAATTATTTAAAGATAAAATTCTCATTCTGGAAGCAGGCTTATTCTGTTGGGTTCATTTTCAAGTGAGGAAAGATCACTCTGCTTTTAATAAAGTGAGAATAGTAATGGCAAAAGTAATTCAATATTTAAGGAAGAAATTGCAGGTCAAGTCAGTTCTTTCTAGGTAGGTACCAAATAACAGAGTGCCTAGCAAAATGCTGGGTGCTCTGCTTCCTGCCCATTTACACTGGCTTTACCATGTCATCTTAGACTTTACAAGAACCTTGGGAATAAGAGGAAACGATCCAGGTCAGTCCAACTCCAAATCTCTGTATTTTCTACAGTACGTAATAAAAATTTGGCTATTTCCAGCTGGGGGCAGAGGTAAGAGGAGGGGGCAGTTTCAGGTATGCGATGAAATCCAACTCTAAATTGTGGTTTGGCACCACCTGGTGGCAATTTTCTGTTCCACTTAAATGTCATAAGGGATTGTAGGCCCAGTGATTGGTGGGTCTTCCAGAGAGCAGCAGAGATTCTGGTACCAGTCTCACCAGCTTCACCCCAAGGAAATTGGGCCTGGAGAATTCTAGAGACTCCAGGACCTAGACCTTAGCTCCCCATTTCCTGAGGAGGGGTCACTTGCCATTTCCTGCCCTCCATGAACTTCCCCACACACACCTCTCCATCACCCCAACCCACACCCAGCAACAACCAGCTAAATAATAATCATAGGAGGAAAAATGGAGCCAATAGTTAATTGCCTTGTGTGGAATTGGAAGATTAACTGTCCTTACGGAAAAGAAATATTATGTCTAAGAGGTAAGCTTCACTAATGAAACCCTACGATTACTTATATTTAGTTGAATGTATTTATATATATTTAGTTGAAATCTAGCAATATTTCTAAGAGCTAGTGAAGAGAGCATATAGTAGTAGCTGTAATAATATATGAAAATGAGATATTATATTGGGCTTAAATTAACAAAAGGTAAGAGCTTAATCTTGGAAAGTTGGAAGTAGCCCATAAAAGAAAAAAAAATAATTATCAACATCATGATTACTGCACATAAAAATTTTCCAAATGTATCTGTGAAAAGGAATCGTACAAAAATTCCATGAAGAGGTAGGCAGTCATTGCTTCCTATCCACTTGTGATTATTATTATTTTTTTGAGTGGAATTGTTGGATAACCCAGATGAGACAGGCATAGGTAACAAACAGATAAATAGTATGTAATATCCCCTAAAAGTGATTCAGAAAATTACCAGATCAGTTGAAATATTGAGGTAGACAGACTTAATTACATTGAATTCCTGGCTCTGCTATTTACCAGCCTTGTAAATTCATAAAAGTTAGTTTTTCTGAAACTCAGTTTCTCATTTATATATAGGACATAGTAATATTCATCTCATTGGTTGTTATGAAGATTAAAGAAAACAACATAAAAAAAGGACTTTGTATAGGGCCTGGTATACAGTAAATCCTTAATAAGTAGTAGTTGTAAAATTAGCTGTTACTATTAACATTATTATCATTAATTCCCAAATTCAAAAATGCTGCTTGAAAAACGGACTTTATCACCAGGAAGAACTTGGTCGCCTCTAACATGTTCTCTGTTGCAATATAACTTTACCTGAACTGAATAGGGAGCAGGAAGCCAGCAAGTGGAGCTCTATTTTCTTCTAGATAAAGGTCTCAAAGAGTAAATTTCATTTCCTCACTTTACTAGAGAGGCTTTAATAAATATACTTGCAAGTCTGGGTAACTCCATAGAGACCCATTTGTTTCTGTTGGACGTGTGCATATGTCCAGCTGCAGACTAGACCAAACTTATTTTCAATTCTTTTTAAATCATTGAAGTCTTGTTAAAGGTATTTCTATTAAAATGTTGACAACTGTACTTCCTGTTAGTATAGTTTGCATTTTTACACATCTACTCCTGTGTCTCTCCTCTATAAACTTAATAATTTATCACTTCAGAAAGAGTCTAATATAATGACTTAGATTTTTTTGGAGTCACTGACCTCTGGGGATCTCTTAAAATGATGTTTATAATATATGTAATACATTATATTATATTATATATACACACATTATAAACACACTATATATATACAATATACACACTATGCTTATTCTGTGTAGTATATATACACACAATATATACATATATCACACACTTGCACTCACACAATTATCTTGTCTGAATTCTGGAGACTCAAACCTACTTAAGAACTCCAGAGTTTAAATCAATTTCAGAATCACATTAAATCTTTAAGATTAATGCCCCCAAGGTATCCAAAGGGGAAGTGGTGCTCATAGTCTCTCCATCTAGCACTTCTCTCAGACGGAAGGATATTACCTTCTGGTAGTAATGGAGCTACTCAACCTTCAACATAGAAGTTAGATAAAAGTGATGTTCAAAGTGGTTACCAATCAGTCCCGCAGGGCATCAATTAATCGGAAGAGAAGCCTTTACCGCTTAAGCGAGTTCTTGGAGGCCCTCAGCTGTTCTAGTTGACCCATTTAGGGCCTGGGCTATGGAGGGTTGGAGAAGAGCACCCTTGGCGGAGGCTAAGGTAGGGGTGATAGGAGCGCCTTGAGACTGCAGAATGTAGTTGGATTTCAATATTACAATATTCAAAACAGCAGTATCGGTGGCCATCAGCTAAATAGCAGCTCTGTGTTTAGGTATAATGACAATGAAATAATTTCATGCTCAAAATCAACTCAAGATACCCTTGCAAATGTGAGGAAAGAGAACTTCCAAACCTAAAACCTTGGGCACCACCTTCTTAATAATAGATGGCTGAAAAAGATAAGAAATAAACTTACTTTTGTCCTCCCTTTTAGCTATTTAATTTAGTTATTGCCTCAATGATTATTGTCAGTTTTCTTTGGGCAACTATGATTTCCTTGGATTTTATAGCACTTTTGAAAAACAGTGACATATTAAGAAATCCATCGTATGATATTGCATAATAAAAATTTTAAAAATACAATAGTAATAATGGTGTTACTGTGAACAAAAATAAAAAGTTATTTTATAATAATGCTAACTTTTGTGGTTTAGACTTTACATGTCATTTTACATATATCAACTCTTCTAGTCCATGCAGGGATTGATTATTTTCTGTACTTTATAATGAGTGTATTAAAGTTCAGAAAGTTAACTTACCCAAGTCTACATAGCTAGAAAGTGGGAGGCAGTATTCATACCTAGGTCTTCCGATTTGAGTTTAGGGCTCTCTTTATTACAGTAAAGCAACTTGGAATTCTTGGGAATTTTCTTTATGCAGAAAGTCACTAAATAATTCATAGTGTTCTAGAGATTAAAAGAATGAAACATCTTATAATTTTACCTTACTAGCTGTTATATGTATTTATAATCACTTCTTGAGATCTGACACCAGAATCTTTCATACCCAAGTTCTGAGACTAACAGAGGTGATAGAAGTCTCTAGAAATCTGTGTCAGCCTGGTGCCAGGGACAAGAATTTCATATTTTATTAGCTTATTTTCAAAGCCTAGCTATACAATTGTTGTATTTAAAACATATAAATCAACTATAATGACCCTAGGAGTTTATTATTAGAAACTACAGGAGTGGGTAACCAATCATTTATACAAGTAGATTGTGCTAAATTGTTAGAAGATATAAAATTATCAAAGACTTGCAAATCACAACTTTCTGAAGTGAAAAAAGAAAGTCAACTAACAAGAAGAAAAACACTACGCTATACGTAGCTCTCAGAAAATTCTATTAGCCTATTTCTAAACTTAAGTCTTATCAGCAGGCTGGTGTGTCTGATACAGAGCACCTATTATGCAAGTTAAACTGGAATGAAATGGGATTCATGGGCTAGATGGAGGGACTAGCCAGATGAAGAAAAGCTGAGCCAGGAAATAAGTGAGATCTCTAAACTCACTGACTGACAGTGATCGAAGATCCTTTAGCAATCGCCTTTAGTCCCCTTACTTTAATTAAAGAGTGACTGATAACCAGAGGACAGAAATTGCAGTGGGTGATGAGAAGGAGTCATCATTCAGCACCTATCACATGCCAGCTATAGCGAGAGAAACTCACACTTCTCTTCTCTACTAGTTGGAGGTTGGTATTGTTTGTATTACTATACAGATGGAAAAAAATGACCTTGGTAGAGTTTTTAAAAATTGCCCAAGGCCACTAGTGGTAGAGTGGGGATTCTAACTCTGGTTCTTCCATCTCCAAAGTTGCTCTTCCCACCCCACCAACACACTCAATCTAAAACTCAAGCTGCAGACATCCAGTTCATGTAAAAATTACAGCATGAGTGTTCAAGTTTAGATAACCTAGTGATTTATTCTGGAACCAGTATATGATAGAACCAGAAAGATTTATAGACTCAGAATATGTACAGAGTATATAAGGAGAAAATATAAAGAGAAAAGTCTGGGGAAAAAATTAAAGCCTAAACTGCCTTGAACCTTATAAATGAGTTAATTCATTGAGAAAACAGGTAGTTTTCAGAAAATTAAAACATTACAATTCTAATTCATTTATCCTTGACCTAAATTTGTTAATTTATCAATAGGAACTCTGGAGAATTCAGAAAAATTTGTAAAAATTAGAAGGTTTTTCTTTTCAGCAGCAAAATACTTTTTTGCAGCAGTACAAAGAGACTGGATAATGTAGACATGAATTCATTCAAAATCAAAAAGCCCACGGAAGTCAAGTGCTGCTTGAAATTTGTCAAAAATTACTTACACATCCATCTTTAAAACAAATAACTTCCTTTTGCTTGAAGGAAGATGGAGGTTCAGGTCACAATTACTCACGTTCCACTGCTTTCTGTAGCACACATCTGGCATAATCACATGTACTTTGCCACATTTTCTTGAATTATTGACTATGAAATATAGACTTTTTTGCCTCCGATTTTAAACCTTTCTAAAAATGGCACCACAACTTACAGTTTTGGCTTGATAAGGACTAGAGACTCCAAAAAAATCAAGGACTTGATTACTTGCTATTGTCCATGTAGCTCTGCGTTCCTCCTTCCCCTCCCACATATTTGCTCTGACAGTTCTCTGCAGCTCAAACTCCCTTCCCTGTATATCACCTCCTAACAAAGCACCAGCCATCTACACATGTCCTTAGTCCAATGGGATCTTCTCTCTCCATTTTTATCCATAGCCCTTCCTGCCTAGTAGTAGAAGACAACTTGATGCAAGCCTGAGTATTTCACATCATCTGGGGAGATAAAGTCAGTGAAGTGAGTGACATCTAGAGAGACCAGGCAGAACGGGGTCCTTCACAGGCACGATCAGACCAATGCAGCAACTTTACCGCAAGAGGAGTTCTATCTGTCCCCTACGTGAATGATCATGGTCACTGGAAGTTTCTAGCCAGTACCTTCGCATATAGTAAAAAAAGAAATAAATAAGACTAAGGTTGCCACCACTGGGGGGGTCTTCAGCTTCAGGACATGTTCGGCTCCCAGTTTTAGTGTGTTAGAGTAGCTAACCATGAGGGGAAAGATAAGGAATGAGTAGAGTTTAAATGTGCTTGTTTTATTTTCTAAGAGACTAAACCATAAAGTATTGAGATGGGGGCACTGAGGGGAAAAGGTGCCCATGGCTCCCAGCTTACTCTGCCTTATTCCCATCACACAATGGGCGTCAGGCCTGGGTCAGTCAGACCCTTTACCTCGAGCAAGACCCTGCAATGGACTCAGTGTGCAGTCGCCCACCTCAGTCATCATTTACTCATAAGGTCAAAAGTCATTTAGAACCCAATACGAGCAAGGCACCATGCCAGACACTGGGGCAAGTGATAGAAAAGGGTAGAGCTGGCTGAAAAATGTTTAAGTCGCAGTAGCCAAAAAGTCCAGTAACTTGGGAGTACAAGCCCTTCATTTTACAGATAGAGAATTTAAGACCTTGGGGCAGGGGCGGAATGGTACATGGCTGTGGGTAGAAGGGAAGCTGGGACTAGATCATTCTACTACAAATGAAACCAGAAGCTATTAGCACTTTTTTTTGCCACAGTACCCAATCACAATGGTTTTGCCAGAAAAAAAATTATAACTAAATGACTACTCTTCTTACTCTGTTTTGCTACAGGCTATGCAGACAATAAAACAGATTAGGCAGGGGAAAATCTCTATTCAGAGCAAATAATCATGAATACTTGAATACCCTTCCCTGACTCAAGATTCTAGAATTACATCTGCTTCTCCTTTGACTCAACCCTAACAGAGTAAACAAGAATTTTGTTATCAGTGTTGTCTTAGTGTTGTTGGAGGCTGCATACTTTATACAAAGCTCTATTAGGATAACTTCTCTCCTTTGGAGGAAGAAATTCTGTCTTTGTAAACTGCCCCATCTTTGCTGACATCCCGTGGGCAATGTTTGAACTACCTGGTCTTGGGCATTAGAATCTCATTCGTCTTCCTCTGCTGCTGCCGTCATCCCCAACCCTGCCACGGACTCTGGTAAACAAATATTTACATACTGTGTTTTCCTGGTCCTGGCCACAGATCGTTTTAGTCTGCTGGCTTTTTTTCCTCTTACCATTATTTATTTCTCAAGGCTATAAGAAAGTTTTAGTTTCTTACTATGCAGTATACGTGAGTCTGAGAAGTGGTCCTCTTGTCCGTCTTCTCAGGTTCTTCACCCAGTTAATGCTCCTCTAGCATCCTAGCATCATACAGGACTCAGCACTTGTCCATGAGGCTTATCATTGCCCCTGCCAGACAAAAATCTTCTGCTCCAGAATCCTCTCTAACTTACCCAAGTGTTCTATCACCCCTTGATCTCCAGATCTTGGTCTGAGGCAAAGGGGACATGTATCCATTCCAATGATTCATTCCACTTCTGGGCATTTCTTGAAGACTCGGTGCATGTCAGCTCAACTCACAGCTCCTCCAATTGCTCCTTCCAGCCCTTTTAAGTCACAATCATACCCCCTTTCGTATATTGTGGTTCTAACTCACTATTCAAAATACCTTCATTCAGAAGCTGATAATTCCTTGCCCCTCCACCACTACCATGATGGTCTGAGCCACCATCATCCTTCACTTGTATTATTGCAATTGCCTCCTCACTGATCTCTGTTTCCTTTCCTGGTTCTCTAGAGTGTGTATTCAGAACAACAGCCACAGTGATTCCTTTAAAAATTCAAGTCATATAACGCACATCATCATTACTCTGCTCCACAGAACCCTCTACTGGCTTCCCCTTTACACAGAGTCAAATCCGAAGTTCTGACATTGACCTGTGCAACCCTATGTGATTTGTCCTTCCCTTCTCTCTGACACTCTGCTCCTGCCCCCTCCTGACTCAGACCTTTGCACAGGCTGCTCCCTCTGCTCAGAACACAGAAGGAGACTTTCCTTCCCTCACAACCACATATAAAAAAGCAACCATACTTCTTGTCCTTTTCTCTCTGCCCTTTTCTCCCCATGGCACCTGACTTATTTGTTTATTCGTGATGTAGTTATTGTCAGTCTCCACCCATCAGAATGTCAACTCCATGAGAACACCTGGTTTTATTCACTACTGTATACCCAGCACCTGCTATGTTTTAGATGCTCAATAACTATAGGATGAGTGAACAAAGAGATGAATGAATGAATTCTAAACTAGAAGTCCACCCAATTTTGATTCTTTTTATGCAAAGCCAATGTTTTGAAACTGAAAAAAAAAAATCTCACAAGGAGCTTGCATTAGGTTGCAAGACTGTTTCCTCTTGTTGCACACTTTTAAAAGTCTATTTTGTAACTCAAAGCTATACGTTGATTTCTTTGTTCTGGATTGCATCTGCCCTCCCTCTGAGACTTGAAAGATACTGGCTCAGTGGGCAGAAAACACAAACGAGAGAAAAAGCAAGAAGAAAAATATTTTTTAATGAAAATCCTCACATCGCTTACCTTTACCAATGTTGTAAAAAGAATCTAAAATATTTTGGTCTTCCTGTGCCAAGACACATTCTCAATCTTCATTCTCAATCTTGCCTTGAACTCCTTAAATATTGATAGGGTAAGCAGCTTGTATCTGAGATTGAAGTTATAAAAGATAGCAAAGCTACTGAATGTTGTTAAGAACACAAGGGGAGCTGAGGCCTGAAATATCTGGTAAGGACATTTGAACAAGAGACTGCCCTGTTAGCTCCGCTTTCGAAAGTTGGATAATAGGCTTTAATAATGAAACACAGAGTGCTTAATGGGGCACAAGAAAAAATGAATAGAATGAGTGGCACCAAATGACGAATGGAATATTTTTGGAGTTTGCGAATTCAATAATGGCTGCAAGTCAGCAATCCACTGTTACCTGTCTTCAAGCATATTTTATCTAGTCTGTATTTGTCAATGGAAAAATTCTAAATATAAGTCCTGATTCTTGGTCTCCTTTTAAAATTAGAAGGTCTGCCATTCTTATTTGTTAAGGAAAAATTTATGCAAACTCGAAAAGATTCCTACATGCTCTTTCAGGCTTAACAGAGCATTGTCTAATAAGCCTTCCTAATATTTATACGATTGTCTCTGCCCTAGACTTGAGGGATGCGATATTGTTTGATTTACTGTTTGCTATTGATTAGGGCCAAGACTCTTTAAAATTAGATGTTAACTTGTAGAAAAGTGGTTGCAAATTATTTTTGTAACAGTTTTATTGCTCTATAGGGTATTAACCAGTTTATAACTAACTCAAGCTTATTTAAACATTCTCCTCCTATTAATTATGTAAATATGCCAGCCTCTCATTTTTTCCACTGAACAAGATTTATCATCTTGCTATTTCTTATTAATGAGTTAAATTCATCTTGGACATATGTTCACTACACATTTATAAGACAGTCGTATTTCTATCTTTTGGAAAATTATATTTGGACCTGCTTCACATTCCAAAATGGCAACCAATGGTTGAAATAATCAGTAGCTGCCACCATTAAGCAGTGATCTCTCCAGTTCAATAGGCCCCTCTTCTTCCTCCTTATAATCTTATTCCCAGCCACCTCCCTCATTCATGCACCCTTCCTAGCCTGTCAGTCTGTTCAAAACTTCTGACTTGTACCTTGAGATTTTATTGAAGCAGTGGATCTTACGCTTGAATACCCACCAGAATCTCCAGGAGCACTTGTTAAAGCAGAGTACTGAGCCCCACCTCCGGTCTCCCTGAGCCAGTAGGCCTGGGGTGGGGCTCAAGAATTTGCATTTCTAACAAGTCCTCAGGTGATACTGAAACTGCCATGCAGGGACCACACTTGGAAGTGGTGTAGTAAGTGATGGCTTTGAGTTTTGTAGTAAGTGGTGGCTTTGAGTTTTGTCTTGATGAGTGAGAAGATATTTTCCACTGTAACAATTTGGCGAAGTGAAAAGAAGATGCCATAAAATTTCATTTTAAAAACCCTTAAAATGTGAATTATAAAATATCAGATGATGAGTAGACTTTTGCATGGTGCTTCCTACACTCGAGAATCAACTATTGATGGTACTGAAGGAATAAAAAGAACAATTATTATAAATTTATTATAAAGTCAAGGCCCAGTTCAATGACTCCATTTTTTGTTTGTCTTTATTTTAAGTTCTTTGAGGGCAAGGAAGTCCTAGCAGCCTCCCCAGGTGAGGAACATCGACTCATACTATGGGCCTGGCAGGTACCTAACACCTTATATTGATATGTTTCTGTGAATTCTAGTGGTTCCCAAAGCCTTCCATAGTCATTACCTCATTCAATACTCACAACAGTCTTATGAGGTAATTAGGGCATGTGTATTTCACTATGTTACAGAAGAATAAGCTGAGTCTCAGAGGAATCATGCAGCTTTCTCTAGGAAACACAGCAAACACATGGCAACGGCAGAGCTAGTACTTAATCTTTTGTCTTGCTCAGCAGAATTATTTACTGACACACAATGGTTAACAGATTGGTAATATCATGAGGGCTTATGGAAAACTAATAGGTTCTTAAAATATAGTCATACTCATAATAAAAAGTATTTTGTTCACTAATAGCAAAAAAAAAAATCTGTTTTATTATTTTTTTTCACCACAATAGTTTGGCAGTGACCACTTAGAATAAGATTTAAAAAAAAAAAAAGACTATGCACTCAATTGATCAGCTTCAGATAGCAAAGGAGTGTGCTGACCTTTCTGGAGTTTAAAATTTTGCAAAGAGAGAAAATAGTGTATGGAAAGGGAATGGATGCTGGAGTCAAACAAATCTCTACTCTGTCATTTCACAACTGTAAGACCTTGAAAAATCATGTTACTTCTGTGAATTCTAATTTCCTTGCTTATAAAATAAATCATGTGTATATATTAAAACCCAAATTTCTTGTAAGAATTAAGGGAAAACGCATTTAATAATAAAAATGAACATATACAGTACCTAATCCAGGGCCTTCAGCACTGAGAGTTCCCAGTAATGGCTAGTTCCTACCTTCAGTCCAATTCCTTAAAAAAGCAGAAGAATCCACTGGGACTACTAGGATTTAAACATCAAGAAAGATGTTGGGTGAATATCAGTTGTTCATTCTCACTGAATCCTCACAATTTTGTTGAATTGTTCAAGCATCAAACCACAGCATATTCCAGAAAAAGCAAATATGGGCATATTATTGCAGAGCTGATACAATGCACCACTGACTGATACACTAAGAAATCGCCAGCACCTAAACACATGGCAGGTGATTTAAATGGATACGTCAGGTGCAACCTATTGTATTTTCATTTGATTGTGTTGTGGTGCAGAAATCAATGAGAAAGAACAAGGCAACAGCTTGAATTACAAAGGAGAAAGGGAGAGAAAATTGGCTGAATTGCCTTCATCCTTGATGCAAAAATGTTATACAATTATAAGCGGCATGAAAGGAAATATACATAATTATAGTCTGCATAGAACTGGGAACAAATGGAAAGGCTGGCTATGGCAAGGGAGAAAGAGAAGAGAAATCGGAGAAACTGGCCGCTCTGCATTCCAGACACAGAAGATGTCCTCTGCAAACAGCGCCCTGGCTAGACTTGCCACTTATGCGTATGACAAAGCAGAAAACAAATGCACTGTGTAAAGTGCTGAATTCATCTTCAGACTCAAATACGACTTACAAGGAAACAGAGAGCCTCAGTGGATGGCAAACTGGCATTTTGATGCAAACAATGCTAGGAATAGATGGCATACTTGGCGTAGCTAAATGCCTTTTGCCTGGTGTATATGCTCATAAAAGGTAAAGTGGGTCATGAAGGTTGCTTGATTGAAACAGAGACAATAGAAAATGCACAACACTTTGTTCCCTGTTGTAAGAACATAGCAGCCTCCAGTTGCGCTAAAACTGGCCACCCACAACATCCCCGGTGAAAATGCAATAGAATTTCTGTGATTTATAGTAAAACAACCCTCTCTGGCAACGTTCATTACTGCAGATGTGCTACAGTCCTCACTGTATTACAGAAATCTATCCAACTATACTTAGAAAAGCCTGACATTTACCCCCAGATACCAATACTACCACCAAATCATGGCAAGAGAAAAAAAAGCTGCATTTCCTGTGCATTATTGGAAGATAAGATTTTATACTGTTTGGGACTTAGAGGTTGGCTTGGTTATACTACATTTAGCTGCTCTACCAGGCTGATGTTTCATTCCTTATGTAATTTATAATAATTCCAAATATATATTAAGTGCTTAAGTGCTAGGGGATGGGATAAGCACTTTCCATGGATGACCATTTCCCCATCTAAAATACAAACTGCTCTGAAAGCTGAAACCCTGGTTGGGGACTTGGGAGTTTTGGGTCTTGATATCCTTACAGAGTAGTGTTTCTCAAGAATATATATATCTCACACATATAAAACTTCTGGGGATTTTGTTAAAATGCAGATTCTGTGTCAGCATGGCTGGAGTAGAGCCTGAGACTCTGCATTGCTAAGAATATCCAAGTGATGCCCTAGAGCACATGGCACAGCAAATAGCAGATGCTTTATAAATGTTAAATGAACCAGAGCGAAAGTCATGGAACTTAGATTGGCCAACCATGTTCCAAATCCAAATTGTGAAATGGACTAGCTAGGTTTCTTCCAGCTCTAAATCCCAACATACTGCTTAAGAATGTCAGCTTTGGCATCCTATGGACCTGAGTTTGGGCCTTAATTTTGTAATTTACTAACTCTGTGGCCACAGGTAAGTTAACTTCTCGGATCTTATTCTCTTACCTGTAAAAAAGCTAGACTACCTATACACTACCTGTATTTCCTGTTAAACAGTACCTACCTCAGGAGACAGTTATGAGGATTAAATTAAATAACACACTTAAATACATAGCATAGTACCTGGCATCTGGGAGATAATAGAAATGACAGCTAATATTATCAATGCCATTTATGTAATTATCTCCAATTTCTAGTTTCTAACCTTAGCAGGAAGATGAGAGTAATTTTGATGGGAGAAAGATTTATTCATTTATTAAACTACCATATATTTATTGAGGGCTCTCCTGAGCCAGGCATAGTCTAGCACTGAGGATTTTTCATTTAAGAAGTCAGAAAATGACTCTACCTCCATGTAACTGATATTCTAGCAGGAGAGAAAAACAATAAATAAACATATATAAATAAATGTAAATAGTGGTAAATACTTTTAACAAATGAAGCATCCAACTCTACGACATTCTGGAAAAATCAAAACTAGGAGACAGTAAAAGGTCAGTGCTTGCCACAGGCTAAGGAGAGGGAGGAAAGAATAGGTAGAACACAGGATTTTTAGGGCAGTGAAACTATTCTGTGTGATACTGTAATGGTGGAGACATGTCTTTATGCATTTATCAAAACCCACAGAATGTACAACTAAGAGTTAACTCTAATGTAAACTATGGACTTTGGATGATTATAATGTGTCAATGTAGGTTCCTTGATTGTACCAAATGTATTTTCTGTTGAGGACATTGATAGTGGGGAAGGCTATGCATGAATGGGTGCAGGTAGTGTATGAGAACCTCTCCATACTTTCTGCTCTATTTTGCTGTGAACTTAAAATTGCTCTGAAGTCTATTTAAGATGGATGGATGGATGGACGGACGGACGGATGGATGGATGGATGGATGGATGGATGGATAGATGATAGATGATAGATAGATAGATAGATAGATAGATAGATAGATAGATAGATAGAGTTAAGGGGACATAGAGCCATTGGCAGGGGAATGGATAAGGTAAGGGGATTTGAGATACCAAGGTCAGGGAAGTTCCTTCTGAGGAGGTAGAATTTGTGCAAAACTTGAATGATGAGAGGGAGCTAACCATACAAACCCATCCCTCACCTCTTCCCTTAAATTTTCAGTTCATATTGTAACTATGGACATGTTGAAGGTTACACATATTCTCAGAGGTGTGAAGTGGAGTTGAATTAGGCTGAGCATTGCTGTGGGGGTGCACGAGTTGTTACCATGATTTGTGTGCAACTAAATACTTACAGCAAAATTTCAGTAGGTACTTGCTGAAGAGAGAATGCAGGATACTGCTATGTGTGTGATGGAGCCAAAACATTGCTGCTTATGCATAGCTGGCTTTTCTAATTAAAACAGTGCACATTAAGAACAACCACTGTTCACTTGGCATTAACTAATCTATACACCATGTATTTGACTCTCTTTACCTATTGATCATCACAGGAAGCTTCGTACCAAAAATATAGTTATTCTCCTTTAACGAAGGAAGAAATGAGGCTTAAGAAGTTTATAGAAACTATCCAAGGTCCTACAGTTTTTAAAAACTAGAGGAAAGATTTGAATCCAGGTCTATACTACTCCCAGGTCCAGGCTGCCATATAGCATCTAACCAGAAACTTTCCCCAGCAAATTTCAGTCTTCCTTCTGTTTAACAGCATAAATCTTCCTCTCCAAACAGTGTGCTATAGAGCAATCTTAGAGCAATCGCAGTCACAGGCAAACCATGTGAATACAAATGTCTATTACTGGAATGTAAGAATTCAAAGACATAGCTTCGAAGACAACGCACACACATATACACATACACATTTGGCTATAATTTTACCTTTCATCTTCTGATTCCTTATCTGTGACTTTTGAAATGTTTTCATTGTGGGACCACAAAATGAGTCATTAGGCAGCCATTGACTACCGAACATAAGAAGTCTGCTATTTGGCTAAGGCTGGGGGGCAAAAAAAACCCATACCAAGCTTCCACATCACATAGCAATTCCTGTGAAATCCACCTGTGTTCAGGGTGACCTTGTTAGGGCCCTTAGGGGCAGTGTTAGCAGAGCAATTCTGCTATGAGGGAGCACTGAGACAGGGTACCTAAACATCACAGAAAGAAAACTGAGTTTTGGAACAGGAAGGGGGTAAGAAGAAACAGGTAATATTTGGAGTCAGTAGAAGAGGAGGGGTTTTAGAGATGTCAGACCTGAGTTTTTATCTTGCTGCAGGGTAGACCTCCAGTTTCTTAATAAAATGCAGATAGCAATGCCAGGGTGAGGAGAAGCTCAATGTGATATGATTGCTATTACTTACACCCAACACATGGCCCTCTCTCCAAATATACAAGCTTCTTTTTTTGGAGTAAAAGATTTTCTTCATTTTCAATCCACTGTTTTAAAAATAAGCTGATCATTATTCTTGTTACTCCAGCGCATGCTTCATTGATTTTATTTAAGCTCTTCATCTATTTCCATATGACTTTGACAATTAAAAAAAAGACATAGCCCTTTCCTTGGGAGAAATTTTCTTGTCAGCCCTCTCTGTTTTAACAGCAGAAAATAAGAGTAGCTAACATTTCCCTGAGCGCTACTCTGAGCCAGTCAGTAACCCCAAAAGACTGAAGTCAGCCTCACAACAACCTCGGTAGGAAGTTGCCATTACCATCACCAGTTTACAGATGAGGAATAAGTAATTTGCCCAAGTCACATATCTAGTTGGTGGTAGAAGCAGGATTCAGAACATGACTCCGTAGCTCCACAGCTATGCAGAGCAATATTTACCAGAGGAGAGGAAAGTGTATAAAATCTGATGCTTTATCCTCTTATAAGGAGCAATCAGCAAGATGCAGAGCCGGCCTTTTAGATGTGCATAGAACCTACTCTCCTATGACAGAAACTTTTACATTTCTGGTCAAAACATAGTCCATGTTGGGCAGGACCCAGACTGCCCAGCAAATAGAAAAGACTGCAAATTCCTCCTGACCTTCTTGAAGCAGGTAATTCCATTATTTCTACTTTACGTTGAACCACAAAATTTCCTGACAATTAAATAATTCAGCCCTGTGGGAAAATCCAGGTCCTAGTTTTAAATCTCTAAACCTTATGCCAATTTGATAAGCAGTACAGGCATAACGTGGCTCTTTAGGTTGTCTAAATTTACCAGTTCTGAAAGATTTAATGCAAAAGTAGCCCATTACGGCATGGTCAGTTTCACATATTCTGGCACTTAACTGGCTTAGCAAGGCAGACTTAAAGAGGAAGATACTAAAACAGGCATTTGGCTGAGCTATAATGGGCATCTAGCTTAAGGAACAGAATCTGTAACTAGTTTACTTTGGAAACTCTATGTTCCTTCTGAATAGAGCTTTTAGCACTCTATTCTGCCCCTAGGCACCTTTTAATGATTGAGGTATAAGTAGGTCAAATAAACGGAAATTCTGTAAATTCTCTGTATTTGTCATACAGATCTGGTGCGTTGATTCTGGACAGTATTCATAACCTTGATCCAGATATCTGCTTTAAGTCCTGAATGGATGAATCTCATCCAGGACTAGAATATACTTATTCAAATCCTATACACAAAGATATTCCTAAAGCTAATCATGAACTGCGGATGAAGCAGGTGTAAAGGCCGCATTGCCAGGATTGCTTCTTCCCACACTCCAAATATTTTTTTTTTTTTTGGCTTATGATGGTTGATTCTTACACTGCTGTGAAGGACCTAAACCAGGAGAGGACCATCACTGTGGAGAAGTGAGCTCGCTGAGTGCTGTCTGAGTGTGATGGATGCTGGCTTGAAACACTGAATTTCTGTTCCCATGATGCCAGCAAGCCTCAAGATCAACAACATTTCCTAAAATCTTGTGAGTCTGCTTGGTTTCTTCTTTCATTACACTACTCTGAAGCCTCAGCAAGGACACAGCTGCTAAGGGGCCGAGAACCTAGAAGGTAGTTGGTATTACATCGCATGTTGCATGAATCTCAGTATGTTCTGAGTGCAAAGTGAAGTCTTCTAAAATGGATTAAAGGCTTTCAGATGATCACGACCGTATCTTATACTTCTTTTATATTCTTCTCAAAGTGTCAGACACAAACCTAGGCACGAAATCTGTGTTCACCACACTTGCTCAGTTGAATTGGCTTAGACTGACACAGACCTTTGTCAAACCATGATTGCTAAAGTACTCTTTAATTGACACTTGAGTGTAAGCAGAACTGATATTCAGTCAGATGCATGACTGTACCTATTGTTTTCAGTTGGCATCTGTTCTGATTTGGTCACTGTCTCTGCTGGGCCAATAGTAAAATATTTTGAATATCAGCATGATAATTATTATTTGTTTTCAACTTATCGTGACAACTTGTGCCACTATTATATACACGTTTTCAGTCCTTGAACATCCAGATAACTTTCAGAGTTAATAGGGATCACAGAATCATAGAATATCAGTATTAGAAGGAATGTTCAAGTTCATCTATTCCTCCTCTCTGCTAGGTACAGAAATTCCCTCTTTAGCTTCTCTATAAGAAAAGCATCTAAGAAAAGAAAGCTGAGGACTTGTTGAAAATGAATCACATTTTATTTCCTTTAGCTTGCATTTCTTTGCAATTATTAAAAGGGAATAATCAGATGTTCCCACAGGTCTCCAAGAAAATCTGAAGATTAAAATTGTAACAACATATGTCCAGGGAGGAAATTGTCTGTTCTCTCTAGTCTTAATTCATTGGTCCATAGATTAAAGAAGAGATTCACATAAAACCTGACCACTGTTTTTCTCTTGTTTATTAACACTCTAGTCCAAACCACCATCATCTCATCTGGACTGTTACAACTGCTTCTTTACTGGCTTTTTTCCTTCCTCTCATTATCACCTTCAGTCTATTCAACGTGGCAACCAGAGTGAATGATCCTGTTAAAATATCAGGTCAGGTCACTCCTTGTTTCAAAATCCTCAAAGACTTTCCATCTCTTTCAGAATTGAAAAACAATGTCCATACCACACCTAGAAGGAAGATCCTGCATGATCCGGCCTCCTCGTTTCTCTTTTGGCTTTATCTTTACTACTAATTACCTGGCTATTTCTTGAATACACCAGGTGTGTGTTCATGTTACAGAGCCTCTGCTCTTGCTGTTCCCTTGGCCTAGAAAGCTTGTTCCCAGACATTTCTTAATCTCTTTCCACTGTTTACTCCAATATCACCTTCTGAGTGAGGTCTAGGCTAGCCCACTCATCTAAAAATTGCAGCCTTACTTCAATTTCCCATATGCTTTTTTAGCTTTATTTTCCTTTTTAGGAAATTTTACATCATTATCATTTTCCCCAACTAGATCATAAGTTCTGTAACAACCAGGACTTTTGTCTGTTTTATTCATCAGCATATTCTCAAAGCCTAGAATGATGTGCATCATATAGCAAGCATTTAATAATCATTTATGGAAAGAAGGAGGGAAGGAAGGAGGGAAGGAAGGAAGGAAGGAAGGAGGGAAGGAAGGAGGGAAGGAAGGAAGGAAGGAAGGAAGGAAGGAAGGAAGGAAGGAAGAAGGAAGGAAGGAAGGAAGGAAGGAAGGAAGGAAGGAAGGCAGTCAGTCAGATGGGCTGGCTCCCATGTAATATTGTACCTTAAAGTTTTAGAAGGATTCTGCTTTCTGCTTTACTTATGGGAGAGAAAAAAAAATTAAAACTCTATATGCCTTTAAAAGATCTGAGTATCTTTAGGAGGCATTTATGGCTACTTATCAAAATAATTTCTATCTTTTAATACCTACATATCCAGGAGTAAGAAAAGGAAGCAGCAATCAGAGATTGTTTCCGCATCTTTGATATTAGATATCATTTCAATACATTTTGCATTATTATGTTTTAGGGTTGTATTCCTTCATTCAACAAAACATTTATTGAGAACCTGCAATCCATGAGGTCTCTGAATTAGCTTTTAGAGGAGTGAAAGCTATACTAAACACATTCCTTCAAACACATAGCAAACAAACAATCCATCAAACAAAAACACAACTATACCAACACAGTTACACAACGGTCATCCAGGAAACAAAACAAACCAATGCTTGGGGCCCAGTTCCAGAAAATCCAAAGAGCAAGGGGGGATTATTAAATACTTCCCAGGTGATTCTAGTGTTCATCCTGGGGTTTTACCACAGTTATAACATAAAAGGAAAAGATACAGTGGGAGCAACAGATGCTCTAGTGCTAGGGGAGTACTAGAGAGTAATCACTTCTAGTTAGAGTAATGTTCTTCAAACTGTGTTCCAAAGATCAGTCATTTTTGAAAAGTTAATAATTGGGTTTGGAAGGGAAAAAAATAGCCCCACGTTTGAATAAATGCAGGGAATTGTTTATTCCCCAGTCCCCCTCTTGGAGATTCGGTGTCCCAGGGATTCCCTCTGTACTCAAGTGAATTGGGGAAGATGAGGTAGAGACTCTAGAAAGAGCCTTTCTTAGGCTTAGCGCCTATTATACAGCCATGCAGGGTCTCTGGAATTATAATCATGTTTGGGCCTCATGCCACTACAGTTTTATATATGCCCATTTTTTCTCAGCCAGGGAGAGTAGCAACCCAAGCTAATTCTTTGCCATACAAATAAGTCTGCTAGAGAAGTAGACTGATGGCTACATTTTTAAAAATATGCTTAAAGTGACCAGACGAAGGATGCTCTGGTCTGCCTTCCATGAATGACTCTTCCCTTTGGGTACTCCTACCTACCTGTCTTCTTGGCATTCTCCTTACATTTTTGGACTAGACTTTTGCTTTTGTTATTTTTTGGAGTTCATATATGGTTTTCTTCGTCTGCCTTTTAAATCATTTGGAGGAGAGATAAATCAGGTTTACTTTATTCTACTAAGTTAGGATCTGTACCAAACATTATCTGAATTTCACTTTGTTTGGCTTGCCTGACATCTTAGTCAACTGATATTATGCTTCTTAATTAAAACTAATGAATAAATAAACAAATGGATAATAAAGGAGACATTATAAGAATTATGATGGATCTATATTATAAGATACTTTGTGGAATTAGAAATAGCATGGAAAAAAATGTTCACCATATGATAGGAAAAAAAATTTTGAGTGGAGGATACAAAGCTGTTTATAATATGATATAAAATAATATATAAAAGTTATATATGGAAGAAGGTTATAACTGTTATGTATTTTCTTCTTTTGCTTATATATTTTTTAAATCTTCTAGGGTAAACACATATTAATTTCAAAACAGAAAACAGTAAGACAACTTAAACCCAACAATTTATGAAGTTTTAAATGGAAACCAAATAAAGAGAAATCAGTTTTCTTTACAGCCCCTCCAAGAAACATGCTCCTTGATGACCATATTTTACTTTGATATTTAAATTGGCATAACAGTTTAGAGTTAAATGTTCCCAGATTTTTTAATAAGACTAACTAATTAATGCTGATAAAATACTTTGGAACCACAAAGCGTGAGATAGATAAATAATACTGAAAACACAAGATGGTGGCCTCTCCCTGCTCAGTTTTCTTGCTGAGAAGATACATTACTCCTGTTTACTACTCTTTTGCTGATCTTTTTTGTTTTCTTTTCTTTTTTTTACTTCAAAGCAAAAAAATTTTCGCTGACCAGTAGAAAGCTTGTTGAAGTCAATTATTCCTTGAAGATTTTCTTTGCACGATTTCCTAGCTGAAAAATTTCTCAGAAAAGAGATTAGTGATTTTATTGGGCAATTTGTGTCTCGTTGATTGTCCCCATGCTCTTTCTCATTTTGTTTATGAGCATGTTTTTGTATCAGTGGATTTTATGGTAGTGGAAATAATGTAGACAATCTCCTCACAGGTGCACCACAGATACCTCGCTCTGTTTTATTTGTCTAGAAGAGTGCGATGAGAAAATGTTTGCTGCATTAACATAACACTGAAAACTAAGAGCAAAACAATATGGGACCCACTTTTCTCCTGATCTGATTGGGTGATCATGTTTGGGTTCCAAATACATATGACTGATAAAGAGTCCAATAAATGACCCTCTGTGGAACAAACGCTCTTTGACCTGCAGACCGTTAACAGTTTTCCAGAGATTTACAAATATTTTCCAAGAATTATGGCATGTTCAAAAATATTAGGTATGGAGCCATTTCCCCAATTATCCTTCCAATTAAAAGAAGTGGAGGATGAATGATTCCAAGTGCACTGGATACACAAACATCAGACACATTCCCACTGACAGTCATATTATAGAGAATGTTCGAAATGGAATCTTGATGAGTAAAATTCCAGCTCTATGCGCAGGCTTCAAAATGCAAACTTTTTCTTAGTAATTATGCATGAGATTTCTAAAACGTTACTTATAAATTTGCAATTGTAATAAGGCCATTAAATGGAGGAATGTAAATTAATTCGTTTATCAGTAGCAAGAATGATCAACCTTGGAATGATGGATAGGTTACTTATTGGATCTAAGTCACAGTGGCATACAGTTCCCTGGCATCTTAGCATTCCTCTTCTTCTCCATTGCTTCCCACCCAATGACACTATCATTCATCCCTCCCACACATACAGGCTCCCAGGAGTTATGGGGGTTGAGACAGTTTTATGTGGTACTCCATGTATCCTTACTCCACATCACTTTATTTCTAAATTGTCATTTCCCCCACATCACTTTATTTCTAAATTGTCATTTCTCCCATGCTTTTTTTCCAAATTTCTTTAATAGCATTTTAAGGATTTTCCGCTCTAAGGTTCAATGTTCACTGTGGTTAAAGCTAAAACTGTTTCCTATAAACTCCCCTTTTTGAACATATCTGCTGTATAGACAGACTCTTTGCTCACTGACTATTTTATTTACACATCTAGACTAAAATAAAGATAACAGAATGAGGTTCTTAGTATTCAGAATGCTTTTAACTGGTGACAAGAAAGAGAATGCTATAGTCCCCAAGTATTTTTTTAATCCCTAAAAACCTTCAGTGGTGGTTGGGTAAGAATTTGAACCTGTTCAGAAAGACAATGTTTATTTTAAATTAATTCATCTGTCTTTCTCTGTACTTAATATTATTTATTACCTCAGATATGTTGACAGAGAAAAATATGTTTTCCTAATGTTTCTATAGAGTTCAGACATTTTTAATTAATTTTTTTTTCATTTTTTCCCTTAGTACTACTAGATTAAATTTTCAAAGGAAACATTTTTAAAAGTGTTATTGAATATTCTCTACGCTGTAGTAAGGCAGGGGAAGACAGAGAGGTTCTGCCAGCAGGGTTATCAGGTAACTTGCCTTTGGACAGTGAGAGAGATAAAAGTCTTCTGTGAATTCCAGTTGCTCCTGTATTCTATCCACCCCTCTTTCTAAACACAGGAGCACTTCCTGAACTTTAGATCGGTCTTTTGGATCTCGTTAGTTGGTTTGTTTGTTTGTTTTACAAATAATTTTTATTCTATTATATCAATCTCCACCTAAGAATTTTTTATGAAAATAAAATTATCTTGACCAGATCTATTTGCACTCAAAGAGTCATAAGAAGAAGATTCTCTATACTGTTCAAATACCAACTATCCACCTTCAATCTGTCAAGATCCTATTGGGAGTTGAGATACAGACTCCCTAAGGCAGCTGCCATTTCTGTCCTATGGAGTTTATGGTCTTGCCTTTCTGTGTCTTTGCTTTTATGACATGATGAAAATATTATAAACCTTTTAAAGGAATTTAAAGACATTATTCAGTCTATTAATACAGCTTGTGCAAAAATAAACCACTAATCACTCATGTAAATATCTGTGTGTGTTTTCTATTAGGAAATCAAAAGTTTGGAAATTTCCCCTTTTCTGTAATTATAAAACTAAGATTTCCCATTACGAAAATTATATTTAGAGTGCTTCAGATTAGTTAACTGGTAAAGTCTTGCATCACTTACTAACAATTATTTTCTTTTTCTTTTTTTGAAAATACGTAATTCCAATTCTCTATCTCCCTCCAACTCAACACATGCACACTACTCACTCCACCTAAATGGCACGTATTAAATGTTGTTTTAAGTAACTGACAAACTAAACACCATGTACATTTAAAAGACATGCATGGTATGTCCACAATTTTTAACTCTTCAATCTCAATTCATAGAATCCATCATGAGGAAATAATTACTGAAGTGGTAAAAATTTACATACAAGGATATTCACCCCAGTAAGTGGAGAGTGGGAATGAAAATAATCTAAATGTCCAACAATAGGAAATGGTAAAATAAATTATTCATATCCTGGAATATTATGCAATAATTAAAACCAAAGAATATATGACAGATGATAAAAGCAGAATATAAAGTTGTTTATAATCAAAAATCATATCTATGTATATGTTCATGTATTCCGGTTAAACAAGAGGATTAGAAAATAGTACACCAAAATATTGTGTTTGTCTAAGAGTAGTGGGATTATGAATGAATTTCATTTCTTTGTGATTATAATAAATTATAATTTTAAAAGTTCTACAATAGGTAGTTATTGATTTTATATTTTAAGAAAACCTTATATCTTAAAATATAACACATATAACCTTAAGTGCATTCTATTGATAACTACTGTATTGTATAGTTTTCCATCTGTAATCTCTCCCAGTGGAGCAAATTTTACCAAAAGGGTAAACTAAGTTTGCATTTGATTATTTGAATAACTGGGAAGGAAGGAAGGAAGGAAGGAAGGAAGGAAGGAAAGGAAGGAAGGAAGGAAGAAGGAAGGAAGGAAGGAAGGAAGGAAGGAAGGAAGGAAGGAAGGAAGGAAGGAAATGTTGTTGTTGTTGTTGTTGTTGTTGTTGTTGTTGTTGTTGTTGTTGTTGTTGTTGTTAAAAGAAAGAAAGAAAGAAAGGAAGAAAGAAAGGAAGAAAGAGAAAGAAAAAACTATGCTGTATTATATTGTCTCAGCCTCAGAGAAGCTTCAAAAGCACTGATGATTTATATGTTTTATTTTTTGTTTGTTTTCGTTACTTCTAAAGCATTTTGATCTACAAACTGAGAAGTAAAAAAATACCATAAGTAATTCTTGCCTAAGACAGCTTAGCGTTTAGTTAGATATCTATCTCATCTACTTAGAAAAGCTTTAACCATCACAACAATTCTCATATCAGATTTATTATGATCCCTAAATTTATTGTTTCTAATATTTGATGACTTGAATAGTCCTGGATATACAGAGCCTTTGAAGTCTAGACTTCCAAAATTTTATTGAAGAGTTCCTAGAATAAGCTCTGAGAAACTAAAATCTAGAATAAAAATAAACAAAAAAAAGGGTGATATGAACAATGATATTTTAAGAAGATTTGTGTTTTTATGTTTGTTTTTTAAGAAAGCTCATATTGAGGAGCTGAGAAAAATACTAAAGTGAGCTAAATTAAGCAGAGAATGCTGTCAGTGGAATTGATTCCAAATCCATAGGCATTTTTAAACTCAATGTGCATCCCATGACCTTAGATTAGACTCTGTCCAATTTTTGGCAGAAATGCCATTCGATGTAAGGGAAGATGATAAATAGATTTCTGAAAATTAATTACCATTTCTAAGAAGGAAGGAGGAAGGACAGAAAAACATGAGAGGAGAGATTGCGAGGGAGGAAAGGAGGAAGGAAGGAAGGAAGGAAGGAAGGAAGGAAGGAAGGAAGGAAGGAATAGGAAGGAAGGAAGGAAGGAAGGAAGGAAGGAAGGAAGGAATGGAAGGAATAATGAAGGAAGGAAAGAAGGAATGAACTTAAAGGAAGGAAGTTTGAAGGAAGGAATAATAAAGGAAAGAAGGAAGGAAGGAAGGAAGGAAGGAAGGAATAAAAGGAAGGAAGGAAGGAAGGAAGGAAGGAAGGAAGGGAGGAAGAAACTTAAAGAGTATGATATACAATAAGATGAGAAGAGTTAGGTAATGTATAAGAAAGGCAATATGTTAATGATAAATCTGAATATTCTCCTTCCCAAAAGTGGAACCAAAAATATTCTTCCTAACCCTCTGGGCAAGAAATTGAAGACTTCAAAATCTTAGCTTCGAAGCTGCTAAGGCTTTTAAATCAGATTCACAGATGGAGAAGAGAAAAGTAATAAACTTATTCAATTAAAAATGCTGCTCTCCATANTATTATATTGTCTCAGCCTCAGAGAAGCTTCAAAAGCACTGATGATTTATATGTTTTATTTTTTGTTTGTTTTCGTTACTTCTAAAGCATTTTGATCTACAAACTGAGAAGTAAAAAAATACCATAAGTAATTCTTGCCTAAGATAGCTTAGCATTTAGTTAGATATCTATCTCATCTACTTAGAAAAGCTTTAACCATCACAACAATTCTCATATCAGATTTATTATGATCCCTAAATTTATTGTTTCTAATATTTGATGACTTGAATAGTCCTGGATATACAGAGCCTTTGAAGTCTAGACTTCCAAAATTTTATTGAAGAGTTCCTAGAATAAGCTCTGAGAAACTAAAATCTAGAATAAAAATAAACAAAAAAAAGGGTGATATGAACAATGATATTTTAAGAAGATTTGTGTTTTTATGTTTGTTTTTTAAGAAAGCTCATATTGAGGAGCTGAGAAAAATACTAAAGTGAGCTAAATTAAGCAGAGAATGCTGTCAGTGGAATTGATTCCAAATCCATAGGCATTTTTAAACTCAATGTGCATCCCATGACCTTAGATTAGACTCTGTCCAATTTTTGGCAGAAATGCCATTCGATGTAAGGGAAGATGATAAATAGATTTCTGAAAATTAATTACCATTTCTAAGAAGGAAGGAGGAAAGACAGAAAAACATGAGAGGAGAGATTGCGAGGGAGAAAGAGGAAGGAAGGAAAGAAGGAAGGAAGAAGAAGGTATTGGAAGGAAGGAAGGAGCAGGAAGGAAGGTAAGGAAGGAAGGAAGGAAGGAAGGAAGGAAGGAAGGAAAGGAGGGAGGAAGAAACTTAAAGAGTATGATATACAATAAGATGAGAAGAGTTAGGTAATATATAAGAAAGGCAATATGTTAATGATAAATCTGAATATTCTCCTTCCCGAAAGTGGAACCAAAAATATTCTTCCTAACCCTCTGGGCAAGAAATTGAAGACTTCAAAATCTTAGCTTCGAAGCTGCTAAGGCTTTTAAATCAGATTCACAGATGGAGAAGAGAAAAGTAATAAACTTATTCAATTAAAAATGCTGCTCTCCATAGATCAAATAGATTGCCCCCCCCCAAGGCCGTAATACACAGATTCTTTGCTCCTAGGCTGAGAACAGCTTTAAACAGTGACCTCAAATTAACAAACATTACTGAGTCTGCCTACTAAGTGTGAAGCACTTGACAGGGGCTGGGGATGCACAGATAAGACCTGGTTTACAGTGCGATAGAGGTTACAGACAGATATTTAATTAAAAAATAATATGGCATGCTAACTACTTAAAATAGCACTATAAATATAATCTTGAATCACATAGGAGGGAAAATTTAATCCTGCTTCCTCCCCCCAGGGGTGGGGACTTGGAGGAGATTTTACAGAGTAGGTGACATTTGAGCCTGGCCTCAAAAAAAGAGTAGGCATTTCCAGGCAGAAGACAGAGCATGTACAAAAGCAGAGAGGAGTGAAAACACAAGGCAGAACTGGAGAAAGGTGCACTTGACCAGTGTATATGCCAAGGAGGTGCAGTCTGTGGCCAAAGAAGTACCTTTGGGCATCACCTGGCATCCCTGCTACTCTTTCCTGCCCAGGTTCCTCTGAGTACTTCCTGCTGACATCTGTGAGTTCTTGCTGTCAAGGTCTTTATTTACCTCATAGGTTTCACTGGCAATATTGGACATAGTATAATTTGAGGACTATGACCTCCCCCTCTCACCCAGGCATGAGATTTTAAGATCCAAGTACTAAACCCAATTCTGACACTTGCTTATGGCAAGTCTTTAGTTTTGCTTGTTTAATTTTCCTATAATAAGAGAAATTTGAGATAAATTGCTCTATTCCAAACTTATCTGACCATAAACTCATCATTTTGAGGAAGAAATTGGGAATATCTCAACATTATGCTTTCTTTTGTCCTATCCTAAAATCAGAAAAACATCTCCAGGTGAGTGATTTACCTGCAGCTACATGGAGGGTAGCAACCCGGGAAAACTAGTCCCCAGTCCCAGGAGGCAAAGCCTTGCTTCTCAGTAACTCTTGGGAAAGGTAGTTGAGATGGGCTATAAAGACAAAAAAAAATCTATCGAAGATACTGTTGATTGCTTCAGGCCTGGATATTCTGTTGTCATTTACGGTTGATGGGTGAGAAGAGCTTCTAAATGCCCGCAGTCACATATGAACTCTCTTTGGCATCAGCTTCATATTATCATTACCTTTTGGCCCATCCCATCCCCACATCTCCAGTTAAGGGAGACATGAAAATCTATTTTGGCTTTGAATTTAGAAAAAAAAAAAATCATGATTCAGTTCAAAAAGATTAAATCGACATTCATACACACACACACAGACGCGTTTATACTCAAAGCCGAAAAACATTTCAAGGTTTCAATAGACTAAAAAAGAGCCCACATTCTTCTTTCTTATACGCATTTCTCTCAGTAATTGGAGAATTTGCCAAAAGGGCTCTCAAGACCTATATTTTATCTACCCCAATGAATATAATACACAAGAAGTAATCTGCATCCTTCCCTGCTTAGAATCATTTACTTGCTGTGTGCTCTGCATAAAAACTATATGGTAGGAAAAATGCCACCCTGCCAAAGCTAGGCGACATGCTTCCATCTGCTGCCCAAGCTCCTCACCTGACAAGCTGCCAGTAGGAGAGGCCACATTGTCACTCAAAACTTAATAGGCTGTTCTTCCCCGTGTATCATTCACTGGGAACTTTAGTCTATGGGTGCCACTGTTATATTTTATTTATGAGGTCCATTGGGCCCTGAATTTTTCCCAGATAGATTGTTACGCTGAAAATGTCTAAATAGCCACACACCCAGCTCTGATAGAACTTGGATTCACCTTAAAGATAAACCAGAAAAGGGGGATGTCTATTTCACTGCATTTTATGGGTGACCAAATCATATCACGGCAGCCCACAAAAGAGAATTGGGCTCAAGTTCTAGATCTACACTTACCAATGTGAGCTCTGGGAGCATCACCCTTTCAACTCCCACTGTAAAGCTGGGGGATGAATTCCCAGTACCGACTCACTTTAATATATTAATGTTGTATTTCTGGTAGGGAAAACTAATGGAATACAATTACATGTGATTTAAATTCAAAAGTCCTCTCTTAAACCTCACATTCTCTTTAAGCAATCCATTGTTGACTTAAAAGCCAACCATCGCTGTTGTTTTTACCTACTCTCAAAATGCTATGTTCATTTTCCCCTCACATTTCCTGCCTGCATTTAGCCAATTAATTTTTATAGGGAAATTTCTTGTCTCAAAATGATGAAAGTTTTCTCCAAAGGATTGTGGGTTGAGTAAGAAATACTATAAGAAATTGTTACCTTTTTAAAAACTAAGTTTCTGTTCAGTTTATCTATCTAATATTGTATATGGTAAGTACAAGCTTTGAAACCTGATGAAACCAGGATTGGAATTCAAGTTCTGCTGCAGTGGTCTTAGAGAATATGAGAGAATCTCTCATTTTTGCTATTGGGTTTTGAGAATAATAGCCCTCACACTATGGGGCCATTTTAAAGATTAGAGATAATGTAGATGACTCACAGTGACTGACACAAAGTAGATATTCTTACTGGTGGGAAAATTACATCTCCAATTTAGGGAAGTAGCAAGGTAAGCTTAAATAAGTAAAGAAGATCATAGGCGAAAAACAAAAACAAATAAAGAAAACGTACACACATGTGCACACATAAACACAAACACACACTAAACCTCCTGCATCCAGCCCTAAGAATCATAGACATGAAAATCAAAAGAGACCTCAAAAAATCTGGAAAGAATGGCAAGATGCTTGGCATTGTATGCCACTGACAGTAGTGGAACTATGCCCACAAATTCTCTTTGGGGCCATAGGATCATGGATATATGTCTTCCACCCAAATATTTATTCTGTGCAGAAAAGTCAGATATTGCCATTCTTATATGAAGAAAGTTGCAGCGGGGATTGAAAACTCAGATCTTTACAGCTGTTGGTGAGTAGCCCACTGAAGAAAACCTTCCCTCCCAATTCCTTGACAAATGCAAGCCAAATTCTAAACCTTTCTATTGTCAAGTGGCACGGGCACAAATAACCATGCACAGTATGGCTTCCTTGTGCCAACTGGCAGGTAGGTGTAATCATTTTGCACAGCATGCCCTCCTCAGCCCAAGGGCACTGAGCAAAATGCAGCAACCAAGAGAGAGGAAGGCTATGGAGCAGTGTAAAGGGAGGCAAACGGACAGACTCAAATCCAGTAACTAGTCAAGTTCTCCTTTCAACTTCTCCTGGAGCCATTCTTTAGAATTATTGCCTAAGGGATGAGATAAGTAAGACCTTTGGTAGAAAAAATCTCTGAGCAGAAAGCATCAAACTAGAGTCCAATCATTGGATCGGAGATTTTCATTTCTCACTGTATCCTGAGATACTCCAGGGATACAACACTATCTCATGGAAACAGTGACGAGAGAAAAGAGGAAGCAGGGTACACTGCTGAGAGAGGCTATATGTGCAGTTTGAAGAATCTCTAGGTAATTCTGAAATGCCATCCTCCCCCTTTCTTTGGAATACTAGATCCGGGAGCCAGTCTTGGCTCTGCCCCTTACTAGCTAGGAGAACCTGGACAAGTCATTTAACTGGTCCGATGCTCAGCTTACTCAGTTATAAGCTAGAGAAAGTATTCTCATATTGTTTTAAAACTCAAATATTATAGTAATGAGTATAGATGCACTTAGAAAACTTTGAAATGCCCCACATCCATAAATAAGCAAGGTTGTCACATTTTTTAAACCAAATGAGGACACACACACACACACACACACACACTCATGGTTGAAGAAATCGAGATTTTGTTGTTTTTTTTCTGGTGGCCTGCCTAGTTAGCTTAAGAGGCTGGCAGGTGAGCAAATTAGTGTATCTCTTCTCACAGACAGAAAGGGGACACCAAATATCTTTCTGGATTATGACACTTGCATACAAAGCTTAATATATTGGAAATACAGCTAATTTATATGTCTAGCTTACCCCTTCCCACCTTCCACCTCCGACTCTTTACATTTGCATAACCAAAGTGTCACTCAAAATTCAATTCAATCAAATGAACATCGGCTGTGTAACAACTATGTTCAATATCCCCTGCTAAAGCTATGGGAGATAAGGAGAGAAGTAACATAGTCCATGCCTGCACCTGTTTCGCATTCTAGTGGAGAAGAGAGACAAGAGAACAACCATTAATAACAAGGCAAAGTAAAGTAAGTAGTAAGTGGGCTAGAAAAGGACTCGGGGAAGCATCATCTATTTCTAACCAGACTTAAATAAATAAACAATTTAAACAAGCCAAATATGGTTTTTGTTAATAGCTCAGGATCAAATTTCTCATCAGGGATTAAAATGTTTGCTCAAGTTATGTTTTGATACTTCAGTAGCTGAACACAAGTGTAAGGTGTTACTAATACTGATTTCGGGGTGATACCACAGGATTGACTTAATTATTTCAAAGTTCCTCTGAACATCATGCCCTAAAAATTTGTGTGACAGGTCCTGGTGCTTACTTTGTTTTGTATTCTGTTTTTTCTTTTGTTTTGTTTCTTGTTTGTAATCTAGATGTGTTGGTGTTTCGCAGAGAGAGCCTTACTCATTATGAAAGTGGGGAGCCAGACCTCCATTATGTTCTTTTCCGTGTTTACCCAGAGTAAAATGCTGGCTCTTTAGGTATAAAAAACATAAACGGGTCCCTCCTGAAACAGAATCAGCACAAGCATGGGACACGGCAAGAAAAGTAGAGAAGGTTAGTGAAGTCTAATCATTTCACTTCCCTCTGAACTGACTTTAGCTCTTGAGGTTTCTCATGGTACGTCGGATCTGAGTCCTTTGACTCAGTAAGTATGAGAGAGAAAAGTAATCGTGACTAGTTGCCAAACTGCATGCTTAAAATGTAATTATTTTATGGGGCCTCCCAAAGCATGTTCAAAGGCGTATAATCAGTTTTAAGATTGGGTTATCATAGGATTAGACAGAGGTTAATTAAATAGGAAAACATTCTATACCCTGAGCAGGATCAGGATGGAATTACAAGGCTCAGTGGTTTAGGCTCCTTTTTTCCAAATCTCCTCAAGCGTTGCTGGCAAAAATTAGTGAAATGCATTGATGATTTTTGCAGATATACATATATAAAGCACGCATCCCCTTGGCAAATGTGGAACACTCCCTATTTTAAATTAAAAAAAAAAAAAAACAGTTCCCAAAAGAAACTAAATCAAAAACTAATAAAAAAGCCCTATTAAAATGAGAGCGATATGTGTAAAAACTATTTAGTCCTATTTCCCTTTATATGACCATGGAAAACAATTTAAGTAAATATATAAATATTAATGTGCATGGGCCACCCATGTACCCATACTTTGGTGACTATATTTTGAAAATCCTCCCAACTTTGACCAATGCTACAAAAAAAGCTAAATAAGAATAAGAATAAGAAAAAGAGAGAGGAAGAAGGGCTTCATTTATTCAGATGTTTATATTTTTGTACATAGAAATGATAACTGATTTTTCAATACTGTAAAGCTCAATTCTTCTATTTAAACTTTTAAAAATAATTTTTCATCACGAAGTAATTATATGGCATTTAATAAACATTAGAAGAGAAAGGGAGAGTGAGCAAAAAATGAGAGTAATTAATGAACAAAATGATTATTAAATATATGTCCCTAAACTTTAGAAACCTAATGTCATGAATTGCATTTTATTTCAAAGGATCTTAAGTTTGGGTAAAAAGTTAAAAAAAGATTGATAAATTGATGGAAAGCTTGATGAAGAACATTAGATAACTTGGATTAGATGAGGCAGATAAGCTAGTCCCTATTTCATGTACATTCTGTAGTGTCTTGTTTCCCAAGGTCACTCTTCTCTCTGACATGGCTGCAATGTGTCAGGTTTACAAAATTTTCTCCTATAATGTCACAATGGCTGCCATTTTTAAGACAAATTAAAGTTTACAAAGAATAAGTAAATGATTAAATTCTTCAGAACATGACCCAATAAATGTTTGGAGTTCTCAGTTCTAATCACTAATAAATCATATCCAGCTTTTTCAAATTACCAGCATATGTTATTTATTTCAGGAACGTAGCAGTGATTAATTTCTCAAAAAATTATTTAATAATCTAATGCCAAAATGAAAAGTAAATATTTCTCAACATTTCTATTCTTTGAGATCAAATCATTAACTATATTCTTTAACTATAATCTCTAAAATTGGTCATAGTTAAAATTTTTAAAAATTAACTACTCAGTTTGAAGGCTCTCTCACTTTCTGAGAGAACCTCTAAGGAAAGTTTCAGTTGGATAGAAATTTGCAAAATCCTTCTCTCTCAGAAATGGACTAACTGTAGCTATTCTGGATGTGAATTAAGCATCAATAGAAAGTAGTTATGATTGGAGTTAGTTCAAGCTAAACATTATATATATAACATTATTTTTAAATGCAAATTATCACATGATCATTGTGGAATTGTTTTAAAATACAGAAGGGTATAAATATGGTTAGTATTGCTATTACCCAGATAAAACTACTATTTAATATCAACTAAAATGTATGTGCTAAGATGCTCTTAGAAGAGTTTTAATAGTTTTTTAAAAGGATGAGTATTTATTGTTATATGCCCACTGTACAGAGAAGAGGCCCACAGAGAAGGTTAACAATTTACTTAAGATCACACAGCTGGTAAGTAAAGGAGTCAGGTATATATGTAGATATGGAGTTTGAGCTATAAAAAATAACATGTTATCTTATATATTGTACTTAATAGTATGTGACGAGTATTTTAACAAACAATAGATACTTTTGAGAAATACAATTTGGATGAAGCATGTAAAAAGACTATCTTTTATTTCTTTTATTATGTGGTTTATTTTTAGTTTCATTGCTATGAAACTAAATGAAACTATAATATGTTTCATAGTACATGTTTTACTATTTATTATAGTGAAAGTATTATACATAAATTTAATTCATATCTCTGAATATTTTCCTAGGAGAACTTCACAGGTGTAAATATATAGTGACAAAAGATTTTAATATGTAAAATTATTTTCAACAGTATAGCAATTTATACTCCTAAAAGTACAGTACAGAAAATTGTCTTTTTAACTATCCTCACTGACACTGGAGCAGCACAAAACCATCCTTTTATTCATTTGAAAAACAAAAAAAAAGATACTAACAGTTTTTAAACTTGCTTATTAGTAGGAGTGTCTTTTATTTAATTGAAATTTTTGAGACAATTGTAAATTTACATGTATTGTAAGAAATAATACAGAGAAGTCCATGTACAACTTTACCTAATTTCCCCAATGGTAACATTTTTCAAAACTGTGATATTGTCACCATCAGAATGTGGACATTTATATAACCCATTGATCTCCCAAGTTTGACCTGTGCTTATGTGTGTGTGTATTTAGTTCTATACAATTTTATCACATGCAGAGTTTCATGTGCACACCACCACAATCAAGATACTCAATAGTTTTATCACTATAAGAATCTCTCATGCTACCCTTTTACAACCACATCCACCTCCCCTTCTGCTCACCCCACAACTCCATACTAAGCCCTAGAAATCACTAATCTGTTCTCCACCTCTAAAATGTTGTCATTTTCTAAAAATGTTATATAAACAGAATCATACAGTATGTAGCCTTTTAGGTCTGGCTTTTTTTCACCAAGCATAATTCTCTGGAGATTCTTCCAGATTGTTGCATGTATCAGTAGTTTGTTCTTTCTATTGCTGGGTGCTATTCTGTGGTATGGATGTACCAATTTGTTTTAAACCATTCACCTGTTAAAAGGACATCTAGGTTGTTTTCAATTTTTCGCTATTACAGCTAAAACTTATGAACAATCATGTACAGTTTCCCCCTTTTTATTTTTTTTAATTATAGTTGACATTTAATTTTATTTTATATTAGTTTTAGGTATATAGCATAATGATTAGACATTTATATTATCTACGAAGTGATTCCCCCCCCCGTTTGTCTAGTAACCACCTGACACTACACATAGTTATTACAAATACCATGTGATCTCACTTATATGTGGAGTCTAAAGAACAAAACAAAGAAACACAACACAACAGAACAAACTCATATATAAAGAGAACAACCTGATGATTGCAAAATGGGAGGGGGCTTGGTGGGCTGGGTGAAAAAGATGAAGGGATTAAGAAGTATAAATTGATAGATATGAAATAGTTATGGGGATGTAAAGTACAGTATATGGAATATAATCAATAATATTGTCATAACCATGTACAGATTTTTGAGCGAACATAGTTTTTATTTTTCTGGAATAAAACTTGAGTATAGTCATGGAATTGTATGGTAATTTAATGTTTAATTTTATAAGAAACTGCTAAACTGTTTTCCAGAGTAGCTACACAATTTTTTATTCCCATCAGTAATATATGAGTAATTCAGTTTTTCCCACATCCTTGGCAACATTCGATATTATCATTTTTTTTTTTTTTTTGGCCATCTGGTAGATGTGGAGGTTATTTTTATTGGCCACTAAATGCAGAGTTAAGAACTAGAGATTAAGATTGTCTTGTCAGTAATTTTTTTGTGTGCTTTTGAGCAAGTCATTTTCTCTCTGGGACATAGTCTCCCCACATATAAACTAGAAAATTCCTCATAGTGCTTTCGATTTTAATTTTAAGATAAGAACAGACTTCTATGGCTGATTACAAAGGTTTAGAACTTTGGAAGAGTCTATGAATTATGTCCCTTCTAACAGAAAAATAATTACTTTACTTACTGAGTAAGAAATTATCTTCCTGGAGAACCAGGTAACATGTGAGCCCTAGGATATATTATTTCTCCCCAAATAAACCTCTGTACATAGCAAGGTCATTTACTTTATTTAAGATGAATTCCAAGGAAGTCTCCCCTTTGTCCTACGTGGCAGTAGAAATTACCTAATCTCCATGATAACTTCATCCTATATTTATTTATGAAGACTCTTTTTCTCTAAAGAATTTGAAATGCTAGCTAGATGCTACTAATCAGATTTCATAAAAGTCTCAATACACAGAAAATGGATACCAGAGTTCTCAAGAAAACTAAATTCTGTCTCTGCAAAAATGGGCTCTGGAGTCAGATGAAAGCAGATTCCACAGTTAGAATGGTGATGGTTGGTGCTACTGTTAGGGCTGAGAAGGTGATAAAGACTAGCTTTCCTGCATTATTAGTCTCCTAGACTTAGAGTGTCAGTTAAAAAATACTGTGCCAATAAACTTCTTTATTGAATCTTTAAGCATCATCCCAGTCCATGAATACAAAGAGGTATAAAGGCAAATGATGGAAAGAGAAAATAATAAGAACAAATGTTGAAGAAACCCCAATAACTAATTTTAAGTAGTCTTATGTAGTCTTCTTCCTTGGAATTGTATGGGGTATTTGTTAGAGGCACAGATTTCTGGGATCCACTACTATTTCAAGCACAATCTGAGAGGGTAGAGTCTAGGAGAATGTATTTTTAATAAGCTTTCTGAGAGATTCTTACTAGTAACCCAGTGTCAGCCTATGGCCTGTCATTTGGGAACTATTGATATAGAGAAACATTTTCATTTTATAAATAGAGAAATCAAGGCTAGAAAGAATTTTTCCCCAATAAGTCAAGGTCATACATCTAATAACCAATAAAGGCTAGAACTAGAACTGTTGCCACCCTTCCTATGCATTTAACCCTTGGTGACACGTGGTCTCTAACAACAAGAACAACAAAACTCTACTTTTTTGAAAATATGTAAAACTTCGTAAGTCTCAGCCTGATCCCAAACTTCATCCTCCATCTACCCCATAGCTGAGGCTAAGGCTGTGTTTCACACCTGCAACCTCATTACCAATCCTTGTTTTCCCCCCAAATTTTGTCTTGTGGCACAATTTACTCAACTGGCTCTAGTCTCCATACTTGAGTTCATAAATATCAAGTCCTTCTTGCCAGCAGCCCGTTCCCCATCTCACTCCGCAGTTCCCAAGCCATCGCCACTCCTTTTGCCTTTGTTCTCATAACAGGAGTCCTTTTCTGCTAACCGGCCTCTTACTCCAACGTTCCCTATTTACCAGGCTTAATTTGCTTTTCAGTTCCCCTTTCATATTCCTATACCTCAGGTCAGTGGCTAAACCCTATTACTCTGATAACAATGGCCCACATGTTTGAGATAGGCATACTCCAGAGTATTCACCACTACATTTAACTCAACTACTGGGATATAATGCTGCTTCTTCCGATGTACCTTTCTTGGCTTCACATGGCAACTATTTAACTATAACTGAAAAACTTGCTAACATCCATTGTTCACCAGATTTAGCCCATTTTTGCACTCAAAGCTGGATAATTTTCCCAACCCCTTGTACCACACCAGTTGATAAGCCTAATAGGATGATTCGGTCTACTCATTTCTGCCATATCTTGCTGAAAGTAAGCAGTCTTGTCTAGCTAATCTAGAGCTCTGACAAATTTCATGCAACTTTCAACACTGTGCTTCAATTGCCTATATCCCCTATTAGGCATAGCACACTGAAGTCAGGGGCAGAGTCCATAATATTTTACCATTATATTTCTAGATATAAGGCAATGGAATAGAAACTAGGAGACTCCAGGGAGAGCAAAAGATATTGCAATAAACAATGGAATGTAAACCTAGAAAACTTCTTTGAACATATGCAACATAGTCAAGGGCAGTATGTGAGTGCCCAGGATCTTCCCATGCCATGGGGGTTGAGAGGGAGCTCATCAGCAAGTAGAATCCTAAAATTCCAGGAGTCCAGCTCCAGTAGCAATATCCATTTTTTGTAAGCATTATGTAAGTCACTGAACTGCTCTATTTCAGCTTCTGTGTTACAAAAGAACACAACTCATAGTTCTCTCAGGAGAGCAGTGAAAACAAATTAGCCAATATTTACCAAATCATGTGAAAATAAATTGAGCTAAATAGCTTTACACATACATTTTCTCCTGGGACTCCAGGTTGCACTTACTACATTATATGATACATAGAGTTCCTTTACACAATCCCCCCGCCTTCTCCCTCTAATCCAGATCAGGTAGGAATAAGGTATGATTTTACGAGAAAAAAAAAGTGAGTAGTAATTGAAAAGCAGAGCATGGAATGCAAATGCCCAGTTAGGTTTTTATTTTAACCTGATGTACATATTTTACTTATTAAACCATAGCATAACAATTTGCATATCTGTGGGGGAAGAGAAACGATTCTGAAAATAAATGGAAAACATTGCCAGAGAGTACAAATGCATTTACCATTCCATTTTGGCCAATGCATTTCCGCCAGTAAGGAAATATCTGTAAAACTTTGTCGCCATTAAGTTTCAAATGCCAAGGAGGCAAAATGACATGAGATGAGACAAATAAATACTGTCATTTCTACTGTGAAATAATAAGTATAAGGTGCCTAATGCTTTCCTTGATACACATTTAATGTTCAGTAACTGATGTATTTCACAGTCCTGGAAAAGTGATATTGAAATTTGAAAATATTTGTGGAGGATTTAAAAATTGACAAATGTCTTCTTATTTTGATTCTTACAATTTAAAAAATCAGAGTTATAAAATGGTCTTGGAACTGTCCAAATCACTCAGCCACTGTTTTCGAGTTTAGAACATTTGAAATTTTTGTCAAGTAGCTCCATACTTATAAATTTCTTCCTTTAGGCCAAACCTAGTTTAAGAGTATTACTGTCAAAATCATTAAAGTAAACACAGACGTGATGCCAAAACTGATGTGCTATATATACACATAGATCATAAAACATTAGTGCTTTACTTAAGTACAACATAGTAAAGCCCTGTTGATTTTGCAGTACCACTTTATAATCCTTAATAACTTGGTATTGAATTCCTTAGGTTTATCAGGACATAACAGTACTTAACTTTAATAAATTTTTATCATGGTTATGACTTGGCCTGAGGCTGTGTACGCATGAAACCAGAAACAAGAGAGAACTATCAGTTATTTGATATAATTTAAGCCAATAAATTGATTCTTTAAAATCTTCACCGCACATTTTTTCCTTCTGTTCTACTTTTAGGTGGGGAGAGTAGGTTTATTGGAAGCAAAGGGGACAACATCTTAGTGCTACAGAGATGATTTTTCTGTTGAATTTCTATAAACAAGTGTGGATAGAATGTAGTAGTTATTCTCTTTTAATTAAGAGAATCACATGATCTCATGATAAGACCTTCAAGATCATCAGGTCATCAACTCTTAATTGAAGATACCTGTATCAAAGTACACTATACATTCTGTCTCTATCTCAGAAATGGCAAACAGCTTTCTCTTTTTTGGCAAATTTGACCAACTGATACTAACTACCTAGAGCAATGCATTGAAGACTCTGGCACTGAGCCTGGGATCCGAAGGATAAATGGCACATATGTACTTCCAATAAATACTTATTAAATCTGAATCCATGATATACTCAGGACCTCAAGCACAATTATTAACAGAAAATTATTTTATAAAATATGCTATATGACTAGGAAGGCACGATACTAATATCAGTGTAAGTAGATTAGATCCTCCTACATTGTCAGTTCTGAATATCTGGATATTTTTACCCATGGTTTCTCTATCCTATATGGCAGCCACTAGTCACCTTAAATTAATTGAAATTAAGTAAAATTTAAATTAATTGAAATTAAGTAAAATCTGAAATTCATTTCCTTACTTTCACTGCAAGTCCCACATTTCAAGTTCTCAATTGCCACATGTGGCCAGTGGCTACTGTGTTGGACAGCACAGATGTAAAACGTTTTCCCCATTGTGGAAAGTTCTATTAGACAGCAATGCGAAATTTTCAACAACCAATATAAAAAGAATCATTTTATGATGTCGAAATCTGCCAAGTCAACCCTTAACAAATGGGTTCATAAATCTCTTCCAAGATGACATTTCTTCCTTCTTTCATGAGTCAGAGATATGGTAATGGCTGGTCTGCAAATGAGCGTGGTGCATGTGGGTGCGTCAGAGTCATTGTGAGGAAGGGGAAAGAGTCATAGCTATTGGCTGCTCTGCCCATTGAGTCCTTTTTTGTCATGAGGTGACTGAGCCATGCTGGTCAGCAGAGGTGACTTCAGAGGACTTTTCCCCAATGACTCAGTTGTCCAGGAGAAAAAGATGTTATCAGAAAGGCCTGTCCTAAAACTCTGCAGTTGTATAATCCTAAACGGAAAACACAAATGGAAATTAGGATATAGTCTAGGAGGGCAAGGTGTTTGGAAAGGCGGAGAGAGGAGACAGGCAATGGCAATGAGAGAATGTTACTGACAAGGGAGGTGGGAAAAAGCCAAAGACCCACTGGGTTGCACAGAATCACCCAACGAACCACCTCTGGCCTGATCTTCACAGGATGTCAGCTCAACCCCACCGTGGATGACTGAGAACACAGATGATAAATAGATGATTCCTTTGTTCTCCTTTTTATAACATCTCTCTTCTGCTCCTATTCCTTTGGATAAGGGAATGGAAATCTTGCTAAATGCTGACAATGCTTTTGGCTGGTTTTCTAATGACACTACGGTGGTGCCAAGTTCCTATTGCCCTTTTCTCAGGACTCCCATAATAGCCATGCCCTGGACCTCTCCTTTGGCTACCAAAGCACAGGCTGCCTGGCATTTCTCTTAACCTTCTCACTTGTATTTCCTTTCAGCTTAAATACAGCTATAAGATCTGGGAGGACAGGAACTGTGTCATGTTGGTCTTTGTGGCCCCTGACAGGTCTTAGCATAGTGTCCCGAACAACTGGAGCCAAAATAGCATTGACCTTGCATTGTGGGCCCTGGAGTCTGATTGCCTAGGTTTATATTTCATATTTGCTATTTGCTAACTGTGCCTTTCAGAAGGAGACCTACCTGCTCTAAGGCTCGTTTTCCTCATCTGTTAAATGGGGATAATAGTATTCTCAGGAAGTTATGACAAAGTTTTAAATAGATAATGAAAGTAAAGCTCTTACCACATTGTATAACACAAGGTCAATACTCATAATAATCATTATTGGGCGTTAAATAAATACAAAGTAAACCCAATTGCTTAAATTTGCCCTGTGCTAGATAATAGGGAGAGCTTAGACATCTTCTTGTACAACATACACATTTTACATATGAGGAATTTGAGATGTACACAAGAAACAGCACACGCCCAAGTTCACAAATCAGTCAGTGGCAGAATAGTAGCTTCTCAGTGGCAGATTTTCCATTTTATCCTTTGAATGTACAGAGCGCGCCATAGGCATTGCATGGTGGAAAATGCCAGGTGAAGAGTTTTCTGTATTGTGTAAACAACTTAAAATTTTAGGTCTGAAAATAGCAGCAGATATGTTCATGCCCCTGTCACAGTGTCAGTGAATTCAAATTCCCAAATGACAGACAATGACTACAACATCCTGGCAAGTCTGGTTCTCAGATGGGTAACTTCCAGTGCCACACAAAATATTAAGGATGGAGTTATTTTTCAGGTTAGAGGATACAAGATTGAGTGCCATCACATCAACACAACTCAACGTATGTTTCTGAGCACTTACTTCTTTTTTGTTTACTAAGAAATAACATGTTTGCACCGACAATAACTAGATAGCATTTCTTCCTTTAAATATACATGTATATGTATTGTGTATAAATAAATGTATACAAATATGTATGTATAGATACACACCCACACACACACTGCACATATGCCTATTTTATTCTATATAGCAAATGAAAGATGCAATCCCAGCTTTAACAGCTACTTCTGAAATTATTACTGTGAGTCGGAAGTACGATGTTTCCATAGGGGAAAGAGAAAGAGACATTGGAACTGGCATTTTAAAAGCCTCTACCCTGTGAAATGAAAAGTGCTAATATAGCATAAATTACTGAGTTCCATTCTCCTCTGTGCCTTATATCACCCCCCAGGATAGTAGAAACTTAAGCAGGCATATTACAGCTCTTTCCCATTTCAGCCACACCTACATGACTTAAAATAAGTCTAGAGACCCTGGAAGTGAAAATTTGGCTACATCGAATACTTAGGAGGGAATAGCTATTGAGAAAAATTAAAGTAGGTAATTTGCCAAGCATTCCAATAGCAGTTTCGCAGAGCGTGTGCCTTTCAAATACTATTTATTTATTCATTGACTATTTTATTTATTTAACAGAACTCATATAGTGCATAAGCCTCAAGAATTAAACTTGTTTTTGGTCCCAGATTGAAATCTTCAAAGACTTGTTTTAACAGCTCTATGTATGTGCGTGCGTGCGTGTGTGTGTGCGTGCGTGTGTGTGTGTGTTTGTGTGTGTGTATTGTTATTCAGCTTCATTTGTGATGCAGGATCATAGGCTGCCAGAGCTTGAGGGGATCTTTAGGATCACAGAATGCCTTTGAAATTTTTTCCTAAGCAATAAAAATACTCAGATGCAAATTCAAAAGGAATCTTAACATATATAAGAAGAAAAGCGATAAATGAGGTTTTTGGCCTTATAAATCTTTGATGTTTGTTTGGAAAATACTTAACTGATGGGAGAAACCCTGAAGCACCTGTTCTGAATCTGAAATTCCAAGGGGCACAGTATGAAAACCAACGGTATGTTCCCAATGGATACGGAGCCTGAGACCCAGGAAGAGAGGAAACTTGCTAAGAAGGAGAAGAGTTGAATCTCTAAAGGGGTGGTTTGCCTCCAGCCCAGTGTTCTTTCTATTATAACATGGCTGGCTGGCTTTCACATTTTTGCAAATGTGCATTAAATGGTACAGCATCTAAAAATTGCAATCCCTTTCCAGCTCATTTATATATTATGAAAGAATGACTTAGGGTCTGTCTCCAGTGGCTCTTATCCAAACTACAAGATGTACCAACATAAAAGGTCAGTTACAACTATTAGTAAATTACTAGATACAACTTTTCTTTTCCCCCTTTAGACACAACCTTAGTTAACATTAAGAAAATTATAAACATAGATATGTTACTGAATCATTTGATATAATTGGGGAAAAAATTCTACTGAATCTTTCTTACGCTGATAGTGAGGTTACTATTAAATACTAAAAAATCATATGGACATCTAAGAGAAAAGGTAGTGACTGGGCACCTCATGACTCCAGGGTGAAGGGGGAGATTTCATTAAAATATGATCTGTAACTTCACGCACTCTGCAAGCAAACTTAAATGTCGACTTGTTTCAAAATTACTGTCATTATAACCTAATAGCAAAACACCTACTGGGAAATACTTAGAGAAAATAATAAACAATAATAGCTCTTAGCAACTGAATAATACATTTTATCCACAGATTTGAAATTTCTTTAGAAGCATTAACTAATTAAGTTTCACCACATACCCACGAGGTAGGTATTAGTTTCCTGTTTTCATAAACGTACTCATTTAGTATTAGTTACAGCCCACATTCGTGGGAGTACTGGGAAGGAAAAATTCAACCAAAGAAAAATGTTTTCAGATTCACTGGGCAATGCAGTGAATAACATGGCAGTGCCCCAAGTGATGCCCAGGAGGCATTGAAGAATTAATGCACATCCAAAACGTCTCGTTTGATACAGAGAAACTTGAGAACCAAGGAAAACTGAACTAATTAAGGTGCAGAAATCAAGCTCTAGTTATAAATGCGTTTAAAATATTAAAAGCCAAAAGCTTGTTGGGAGAAGGGCTTTCACAGATGCGTTTTATATGTCACATATAAGTAAAGATGAACCCGAGTAAAGAGAGGTTATCCAGAACCATTAAACCACAAGATGTGAGGGAAGGAAAGCTCCTAAGAGTTTATGATAAATGTATGTCTCTTGTTATAGAAAGAAGAATGCGGCTTAGAAGATGATGTGGCCTGCCCATCTTCACACAGTCAGGCCAATCTTGCATAGAATACGTTAACAACTTGAGTAAGTAAATAAAAAATTTGGTTGGTAAAGCTAATTTTTCTTGACACAAATTTATTCTAAATTAGTTGCTAGCAAACTATGGCTGACAGGCCAAACCTGGCATGCGGCCCATATTTGTATGGGCTTAGAGTTAAAAATAGTTTTTGTATTTTTAAATAGTTGGAAAATAATAAAGAGAATAATATTTTGTGATTAGTGAAAATCATGTGAGATTCAAATTTCAGTGTCCATAAATAAAGTTTTATTAGGACACAGCTTTGCTCATTTGTCTGTTCATTGTCTATGGCAGCTTTCATGCCCTGATGACAGAGTTAAGTAGTGGCAACAAAAAACACATAGTTCACTTAGTCTCAAATATTCACTCTCCAGTTCTTTACAGAAAAAGTTTACTGACTCCTTCTCTAAATGGCATACCTCAGAGATATATTATATATTTATATGTGTCTGAAAATAGATTATCTTCTGATTACAGATAATCAGAATTTGATTTGTATCTTTCTGTATCTTATTTACACATCCATGAGCTTATCAAAGTGTTTCAGTAAAGACAACAAATATCTGAGAATTTTTTCTAACTTCTCGACAATCACCATCTTCTTCTCAAACCATATTTATATAGTTATTTACTGTTTAAAACATTTTCACATCCATTATTCCATTAATCTCTCACAAAAAGTATATGAGGTACCCATGGAAAGTACTACTATTTCTGCTTTACAGAGGGGGAAACTGAGGTTCAGAATATTTAAGTGACTTTCCTAAGATCATGGAGCACTCAGCGAAAGCTTCCTACCCTGACCCAGAGCTGAGGAACACTGGGAAAGCAGTACTCCATCTGAAGGAGCAAACACAGTCACAGCTGAGATTGCAAAAGCCAAACACATGATAAGCATGATATTATCAAAACACAAGTTCTAATTCTCTCTTATAAGCATTGTTGTCTCCGGAAGGCTACCTAGAAAGGATTTTGTCTCTGGTTGGCTGAAGAGGGAGTTAAGGGACACTTATTATTACTTTTTTGTTTTTTTTATATTTGTGCCATGTCCTTATATTACTCATTCAAAAATAAGGTTTTTACGTTTTCAAACTAATAACCTAGTGGCAGCATATCCTGCCAGTATGAACTGCCTCTTCCTATTTGAGGATTTCACATGATTCCAATTGTCCCCAAGGAAAAGAGAATTTCCAATTAAACGTTAATCTAAGGTCCGTGTAGCACTTGCCATGAAGTCCATTTTAGTGGGTCATTTATTTGTACCTTAAAGGAAATGATGGAGGCCATTACTACTCTCTGTCACCATACCAGCCCTGGCAGGCACTGATGAGGAGCCTGAAGGAATGTCCTGACTAATCCATCTGGAATGATACTCTTTTTTCTTTCCTTTTATTCCTTTTTACTACTAAATGCTATGACTTATAGTAAGACCAACTGTCAAGTACATTTTCTTACCAGTAACAAATTACCTTGCAATATATTCACAATCAACACATGTTTCTTGGAGGAATGATATTACACAAAAGAGTTTTTTGCACATAGTTGACAAACATGATTTTTTAAAAACAATTCAGACTAAAGTTAAAATTATTAGAGCAATTCCTTATTCTTCCAATCATCTGAAAACGACTGAGAATTCTCTAGAATAGATTATTCTATCTATCTACATCTACCTCTAGGTAGCAGGAATATTCATCATTTATTGATCCTGGCATCCTGGAGAATTATAAAATTAAATAACATTATTATTGAATGGACTGTTACAAATTATCTGGTTCAATGGTCTTAATCATTGAGGAAACTGACACCAAAGGGGATTTTGTCCAATGTGAGCCTTGAAAGTAAAGATTATATATGCATTCAATTTGCCTGAAATCTGGCTTTAACTTATATTTTTAATCTTATCACCCATCAGCTCTGCTTCATGCAAATTATACTCCCAAAACAATCACATTATGCTTTTCTCTTTTTGTTCTTTCTAAATGATATGAATGTCCTTTCCCCTTACTTTTTTTATTCATATTGTGCCCACTCTCCAAGGCTCTATCCCTCTGAATTCCTAATACATTTTGCTGGTGGCTATTTCCAATGGCACTTATTTTTTATTCATCCATCCTTCTGGTTTTCACTATTTTGTATGAGAGAAAGGATCATGAATATTATATGTTTTTGTATTGTTACTAAACCATAGAAAAGACTGTTATATGATAGAAGAGTTTTGGTACCTTAATTTTGGTGAAATAATATAAATTGAAATAGCAGTTGAATTCCTAGACTGTAATAAACAGCATCAATTAGTTGTCACAAACTGAAAGGGTCTTGATTGCTCAGGAGTTTTCTCGTTTAGGGATATCACTGACACTCTAATTTAAGAGTGACTCGAGTCACCTTACAATTTTTAAGTTTAAAAAACTTGAGGGACTTGCCAGGCCAAACATCCAGTCTTACACATAAAACATGGAAATCTGAAGGAGTAAAGTGGCTTACTCAGAACTAAAACCTGAGTTTTCTGGTACTTTGTGTCCATACGTTCCCCAATCAATCATATTGCCTCTCTTAACAACCATTTTTAGCTGGTTGTTAAGAAAGGCAATATGACTGATTGGGGAATCCATTGCCAAAACATTGGTGTCTGTTAATATCATATGTATATATACATTTTTCGAAGATTCCTCAAAGAACCATAACTTCATTAAATATCATATGTATATATCATATGTATATATACATTTTTCGAAGATTCCTCAAAGAACCATAACTTCATTAAATAGCTTTGCCAGGACATACCTGAGGGATCATGAAGCCTTTTATGAATTCTCTAAAATTTTTAGATCTTGCTTTCATCAGCGTTGGGGTAAAGAAGAGCTTGATTCATCCAGCCCTCTTTCTAACCACTAGAGACTAAAGTCATATCTCTTCCATTTATATTTGTGCAATTGTGTTTCTGGACCCGGCTCCCAACTTTATGTTTACTCCTATTTATTTTATTGCAGTGTGATTATGCTGCACCAAAAAAAGTAAAATTTTATTTAATTATCGATTCAATAAATGTTGTTAGCATTTGTCAGTCCTACCTTTAGGGCAGTATAGTCACTTCTACTACTAATAAAAATATGATCAATAATTACTATGAATGGTAAATTCTTATTATATAAATCACTTTACACACATCTCCTCACTTAAAATGTTAAATGGCTCACCCAACACCTAGGACTGTAAGTAGGGATCAGGATTTGAACTCAAGTCTGTTATCATCTGAAGACCGAGCCCTCAAGAGAGCACAGTTTTGCTATTAAAGGACGTGTGTCTAGTATTAGGGAGAGACATCTATCACAATGATTAAACCGATGTGGTACAAGCTGTTATCCAGGTAAGCTTACTATGTCACTAAGCATAGAGAAAGGAATTCTAACTCTTCTGAGGGTAGTGAGTCAAATCTTTGAGGAATATATGATATTTGGGCAGAATCCTAAAGTACAACTAGAAATTTGTAAAGCAGACAAGAGAAAGAGGGCTTTGTAAGGGATCCCTCTGGGAAAGGGTGCATTACTTTAAAATATAGCTTGTTTATGGGACTGAAAGCAGTCTGGCAGAATTAGAATAAGTGAGAGAATGGCTCCTGCTGAAGCTAAAGAGGCAGGTAGGGTTTTGCAGGCCAAGGAATGGAGTTGGGTCCTTACCTGCAGAAAATTAATATCATGAAAAGCTTTGAAGCAGAGAGACATAATCAAATTTTAGATTTAAAAAGATCACAGTTGTGTGGAGTATGGATTAAATAAAACCAGAGAGATTGGAGATTGGGGAGTGGGAGTTAGGATGGTATCAAAACTGCACAACAGAGAAAAAATGAAAACTTGAACTAAGGCAGTGGTAGTGGAAATACAAAACATATTAAAAGGATGTTTAGGAGACCGAGTCAACTGGACCTTATGATAATTAGATATGAAGGGCAAAAGAGAAAAGAATCTAAGGTGATGTTCAGGTTTCTGGCTTAGATAATAAGAAGCTATTAAACAGAGCAGGTAGAAGCAGAGTTGGAAAGGGAAGATAATGAGCCCAGTTTTAGAAACGCTGACTTTAGTATATGGGAGGGACATTCAAACAGAGATGTCAAGATGGCAGCCCACAGGAGAATAGAGTGTCAGCTAGCTCTGGGACAAAGATGCTAAGTAGGGATCATCAGGGCACAGGTGTAATTAAAGCCAGTTGTTTGTTCGGCAAATATTTATTGAACACTGTGTGCCAGAAACTGTTTTAGATGCCAGGGATATGGGAGTTAATAAAACAGGTAAAATAAAGAAGTCCAGCCCTATTGGGGCCAACATTCTAGTGGAGATTATATTTTAGAGCCCACAAATAAATCCATAATTTCAAACTGTGTTAAGTGCCATAAAGGAAAAGTATAGAGTGCTATAAAAAGGAATAACAGGGAACATGTAATCTATACTGGGGGAGGTGGTCAGGGAAGGACTCTCTGAGATATAGAGCATTTAATGGAGACCCAAAACCTAATAAAAAGTAAGCGAAGACCACTCCAAGGGGAAACGGCCTATATGAAGACCTGAGGCTAGAGTTAGTTGTATTGAAAATACTGAAAATACTGAAAAATAAGTGCATGAGGCCAGGATAGAGAGGTAGAAAGAGATGAGTTCAAGCAGACCTATTCATCCAGGGAAGGTCTGTAACTTGAGACACAACATCAACCAATTAATCAATTAATCATTCAATCAGAGCATGGGATAAAGGAAATCAATATTTAGTTAGGGGAGCAAGAGAAGAAAATCCTATAAGAGAAACAGATTTTTATCATCCCTAACACAGTATGGTTATCTTCTAATGAGCCCCTTCCTCTCAATTAATACAAATAACAGAACTGCTATTCATGGCTAATTTCTCCACCAGAAGTGTTGTCTTCTGGGAGGTTGGAGGAGAGATCTACGAGGTACTTTGGTGAGACTAAATATCTCATGGAATGGATAGACAAGATTGACAAAATTTGGGATATCCATACAATGGAATATCATTCAGACATAAAAAGGAACAAAATACCGATATGTATTATAACATAGATGAAATTGAAGACATTATAATAGTGAAATAAGCCAGGCACAAAAGGCCACATATTGTATGATTCCATCAATATGTAATGTTTATAACAGGAAAATCCTTAGAGACAAAAAGTAGATTAATGGTTGCCAGGGGATAGAGTAAGGGAAATTAGGGAGTGACTACTTAATGGATATGATGAAAATGTTCTAGAATTTGATAGTGGTGATGGATGCACAACTCTGCCCATACTAAAAACCACTGAGGTGTATACTTTAAAAGGATGAACTTTATGGGATGTGAATTATATACCAATAAAGCTGTTAAAAGAAAAATCACATGCGACACCTCCTGGCATTCTATTAGTCTCAATAGATGATAGATGTAAAGATAGACTAAACTAGATAACTTGTCTATATAGGGTTTTGCCAGAATTAAGTTTTTTAAGCTATTATCTTTGATGAGCTGTGGCTAAATGAGTTATGTCTATGTTTAATGATGACTTTGGAAGTTCAGTTCCCTAATATTATTTTTTTACATGGAAAGATGCTGAAAAAGCTTTCAGTAATCCATCACATAAATAATGTGGAGAAGATAGAGTCCATGTGTTATATAAAACATTGTCACTTACTACTACCTATAGAGGTACAATCAAGGAGTCTCATCTTTTGTGTTAAATGATAAAGATGATAGATAAAAAAAAAATGAGGCAGAGCTATAATACACTGGAGCTTTAATGAAGTTTTGGACTCTACTCTCATGACATACTTGTCAGTGAACCAGAAGATGTGTTTCACACACAATTTATCCTTCTAGTACTAACCTACTAGTTTATTTCAGACAAGAAAATAGGGAGGGATTTAAATGTATCCAATATCTTGAAAACAGCCAATGAAAGATTTAAAATTTTAATATATTTCTAATTTAAGAAACACAGTGACTTATGATGTTGAATTGTCCTAATGTCAAGTACTCAGGAAGTATTGAAAAACGAGTATTCTTATTAATTTTTTGGTTTTCCTTTGATGTTAGTAATTAAAGAATGGTTACCTGGATTTATAACAACATGGGAAACATAGCTTAATACTTTTATTATGAACATTTAGAGAAAAATAGATACGTGAATATATATGATGGGGATGGCATCAAATTTGCAAATTTCTTAGAAAATAATATGCAAGTAAATGAATGGATGAATAAATGAATAAATAAATAAATAAATAAATAAATAAATAGATAGATAGATAGATAGATAGATAGATAGATAAATTTGCAAGCGAGCAAACTAACAGAGGAGCTGCTTAAGAAAAAGCAGATTGAAAGTGTTTATGAATAAACACAGTTTAGCATTTTAGAAGTCTCAATGTATTTTCATATCTATTACCAAAGTTAACCTTTATATCTGCTCTGTGAAATAAGCAGTGTGGAAAGATAGCTCCATTTCACAGAGGAGCAAAATAAGGCTTAACAGGGTAAGGCCACCTTGTGCAGACTCGTGCTTCTAGTAAGTGGCATAATTAGTTTTATACCAACTCACATCTTCTGACATCAAATACAGTGCATTTCTGATATGACTCAGTATTTTATCATTATTTTAAGTTATTATTAATGTTATTTGTATTATAGGATAAAAATATATATACAAATATCAGATAAAAAGTGAATAAATGTTTATGGGATAAAAAAAATTGTCTGTGGCAAAAAAATTGATTAGTGGCCTAGAAAATAAAACATTTTTGAAAAATACTTGATTTTGTTGGGTTTTGTCAATTGTGTTTGTTCATTTTGTTAAAAAAAATCAAGGCCCTAAGATACCTATGTGTACATGAGATGAGTGTCTTCTCCCACTATATGGTCAAGCCTCAACTATCCATCCTTATACGGACAAAAAAATATTTAGTATTCATGTAAACTTTTAGAATTTCAAATTCTCTCATCATTGGGTATTTCCCCTTTGGCCAGAAACAAATTACTTTTAAAACCCACCGAACTGCTATCTTTGTTTCTTCCTTCTTCAACTAGATAAGCATCTCCCAAATAAATGGCAGTTGCTTTGTTTGAGGTCATTTACTTGTGATTCTGCCCTATGCTCCCAAATTTAGGAAAATATGAAAAATGAGAAATAGCATCCAAAGAAAGCAAACAGGAAAAAATGCTGGGCGGGGGGTGGGGGTGAGGGGGTGGAGAATAATGCTTGAGGAAAGCAGAATACTTTATCCTTGAGATAAGCCTTTCAATTAAGTAATAATGCAATGTGAATTAAATGCATAGTATGGGGCTAGAAGGCAGTTGGGAATTTCCTTCAACTATAGGAGTTGATTAATCTCCAAAATGGATTCTCAGGTAGATCAATGGTCTCACTCTTGGAATTATTTCAAGTCATTATTCTCTTTGGGGGATAAAGTAGATGTTGAGTATGGAGGAAAGAGGATTTCAATCTTGAGAGGTCACTGCATCATACCTAAAATCAGTTCAACAAAATTGTCTAAGTTAAAGGCTTTCAAGCCTCCCTACCCAGCTGCAGATATCTCAGTTCTCAGATCGATACACCTATAAGTGGTCACCACCTGATTTAACAGATAGTCCTTGGACAGCAGAATAATAACCACTGTGACCCAGCAAGTGGTCTCATCTACCCCTCATCTGTCAGAAGAGGATTAATCCCAAAGCCAAAACCTCAGGCACTCCATACAAGAGCAAGCAACTGTAATAAATGGGGTGGTGACTCAGTGATAGTGCGTGCTCAGTCGGCATGCAGATGTTGGCCTCTCCAAAGTGCCATGGATTCCATTACTGATTAACTTCCCCATAAGAGTAGTGCTGTTTAATAACAGTTTTAATTCTTAAGTCATAGATTACCTTGAAAATCTAATATTCTCTTTCTTATTTTAACTTTGGATTGTAATAAATATCTTGGGTTTTGTGTGTTATTAAAATTATATTAAAATCTTGTTTAAATATTTTTACTTATAAATGCTTTTCATATAAGATTAAAGTCTTCTTAAAAATTCAGCTCATGGTTACAGTGAGGTATATTATACTCTTGATATTTTTATTAGCAGCTTCAAGTGGGGAGAATTGTTGGTTTAGAAGCAAACACTTTATCTCCGATAACTTGACAAAATGCAAATCGTTTCCCTCCCTCTCTTGCATACCTCATATAGAAAACCATCTTTTATTCTGTTATAGACTACAAGTAAGAGGAACTAAAGGTTCACAGAGAAAGCAACAAAGAGAAAAAAAGCATCTTCTTTAAGTATAAGTCTGACCATGTCACATATCCCCCAAATTACACACACTCAAAACTCCTCTTTGCCTGCAGAATGAAGTTCAAATCCTTTAAGAGCCTTTATAAGACCTTCTAGAAACTCACCTCTACCTATTTCTTCTCCTTCAGTTTCTACCACCTACCTACACAAATTCTGCATTCCAGAGATATCAGCAGAATTATGTCCACCTGAATATGCCATACTGTTCAACATCTTCATCCCTTTACACCTGCTACTTCCACTACTAAAACTGCCATTCCTTCTCCTAGTTCCTGGCTTCTGATGAACTCCTACTCATTCGAAAGAGAGTTCCCATCTGTAGTGCTTCCGTGAGCCACCCAAACAACTGCCTACTCCCTTATGCATGTGCCAGCCTTCCACCTATTATTTACTCTATTATTATTGCCTTTAATATACTTCACCATAATAATTTGTTTTAAGTACTTTTTTCCTTATCAGTCTGTAAATTTCTTCCAAACAAGACCTGTATATTGCTCAACTTTGTATCATTAGCAATGAGCAAAGTCCCTGGCACACGGAAATGTTCCATAAAAGATTCTGAATGAAGCTGAAGTAGTCATGACCTAAAGAATAGTAAAGTTTATTTTAATTTAAAATAATATATGCCATATTAATATATGTCTAATGAGACCATCCTGGCTTTAAAAATTCTGTCCTGTCATCAGCCATAGGATGATTAGGTAATATCCTGATTTTTATTGAGAAAATACGAATAACATAGATATGAAATGTAAATAACAAGTTTTATTAATCAACATTTAATCCCGAAACAATGAATACGATATTAAGTTAAATTTATTTCATTCCTAATGTCTCTAGTTGCCAGGAAGATGTCGGTGATGTAAACACCAAAAATTAGTTTTCAGCTGTGATTTGTATATCTCTGTCCTTTATAGTCATAGACAAAGATATCTACTAGGAGCTAAAAGAGTAAATTCAAGTAAAATCCCACAACTCAAAAAACATCCAATTACTTTGGTCAATGGACTGGTAGAAACCAGTCACAGGGCTGAAGGATATCAGAACACTGAGCTTCTTAGACTAACAGAAATTCATTACAGCATTCGGGTGGGATTTTCAGGCGGGGTGAACTGGGTACCAACCAGCTATATGAACTCTGAACTATAGTTCCTCCTCTGTAAGATGAAGAGCCTAGATGACATCCTCAAGGGCTTTCTACCTCTCACATTCTCAGTCCTGGGACTGTTTCACGTTATAGAAAATGATGAGTGATATTGAGTGATAATTACTGGTAAATGACAAGTAATAGAACTTTTTCTAAATTAACCCTTCCATCCTTTCTCTCATCTTTGAAGACAAGTAAAAAACAAAAACTAGATAGTTTTCTTATAGACAACATATTTAATATGGGCCAATAAAACATTGAATCTAGTACATCATTATTTTACAAAATGTGTTAACAACACTATTACTTTGGGTCATTCTGGACAATGTACATCCTTTGGTTATACATAAAAACTTTAAGCAACTAACATCATATTTACATTTACATAGGATTTACAGTTTGCCAAAGCATTTAAATACAGTATCTCATTTAATCCTCAAGAAATCTCTGATAGTTAGGATTCTTTGCATCAAGCAGATAACAGAATTGAAGTTCAGAAAGTTTCACTGTACTGCCTCAGGTCAGGCAGCAAGTGAATGATGATCTAAGTTTCAGTATATAGATTTCAATGTTCCTCCTCCCTCTACTCATACATCATGCTGCTAAGTGAGAGGAAAAAGAAATAATTTATTTATTCACTCAATAAATATTTTTCAGGACCCTACTTTGTACCCAAGACTGCTAAACGCTAGGGAAAACCAAACCCCACTCAAATCCTGCCCGCCTGGACTTCCAGCTTTTACACGTACTAGACTGAAATGGGTAAAACTAACTAGATGATGTGGACAGATGTTATTTATACTTGCAACATAAGGATGTAAGCAAGGAACGATGGGAGGAAACTGAACAATTCATTCTGTTTATAAGATTCAGAGACAGCCTCTGATATTTAGCTGGACGTTGATGAATAAGAAGTATTTCAAAAGGTGGACAGGACAATGAAAAGAAAAGACAGGACAATGTGAAAATAACAGCATCAGTGAGCTCAGATGGGTGAAGGGCTCACCTAAGGAGGCAGTTCTTTTGGCTAATATGGGCAATATGAAGACTGAATGGGCTGCAGCTGTGTTCAGAGAAAGCCAGACCGGCTCTGAGGCTGCAAAGTAAAACATCCTCCCTGTGCTTTCATTCTCCAAGCTTTCTCTGATAGGATGCCTACTTGATTTGGCTTCAGAATATCCTTAAAGAACAGTTCTCAATAGCATTGGCATCATGTGGCAACTTTAATAAATGTAAATTCTCAGGCCCTGGTCACAAATCTACCAAGTCAAAATCTCTAGGAGTGGGGCACAGCACTCAGTTTAAAACAGTCCTGCAGGTGATTCTGGGCCCTGCTTATGTTTGAGAACCACTGCCTTAAAAGATTTCTTCTTCCAATTTAGATGTCTACCTTTTACCATAGGGCATCAATTCTAACCCAAAATGACCTGACCCATCCCCTAAGTATGACTACCCTGTTCTATAAGGTAAATGGGGGTGTATACAGAGTCATCACTCTTCAGAACTATTTACAGGGAAATTTAAGCATGTGTTGTTGATTTGAATGGATGTCATCGATGGCCCTACTCTCCCAAGCATAAACTTCTCTTGTGACAGAGGACTTAATGTTAGCCATTCTATAACACAATATTCCAAATGGCTCACACAAGGGAATTCCGAATTACTCGTTATGGAACACCAATGTCACACTCAAGTATAACAACTACAGAGAATGTAGGTGCACTCATTTTTCTGCAATCTTCTGGTTGCAATTCAATTTGATTACTAATCATCCATTTCTCTCTGTGTCATCACCATGATGTGGTAATGGATAATAGTTGCAGTTCTTGTTTTCAAGGAGTTTACAATCTATTTCTTCGGAATATTCAAAAAATGCTCTCACTTTTCTCCAAACACTTGCAGGAGTTTCTCTGCTCTCTACTTTAGGAGTCCTTTCCTAGAATGCTTACCTAGACTTACTGTCTCTGCCTATTAAAACCTGTCAAAGCTGGATTCAAATGCCACCATTTTCCCCTCAACTCGATATAATCTTCTCTTACACAGTACAAACCAAAGACTTATTTCTCTGTTACAAAGCTCTGTGGCATTCTGGGAACATACTATAAATGTGTATTATTAAAAATATTTTAATTAGTTCCCATATGCCCTGTAAGAAAACCTTGATGCAAATCATCTCTCATTAAGAAAAAGACAATGAATCGAATTTTCATTAAACCAGAATAATAAATAAAACTCCTTCCTTTCAATATCTATTCCTCATTTTAGACTTCTCATTTTAGTACCTCATTTTAGTACCACCCAAACTTTACAGATATTGCATGTTGCATAACAAACATATGAAGGACCTCAGGATTTCGCCAGTGCATAAAGAGATAAGGAATAAGTTGTGTTACTTATAAATTTTAGACTTGGAAGTGGGCATGAAGGAACTTTCATGTGTTTTGTGGAAGTTTATGAGACAAGGTTATCTGGTTGTGCTTTCTAAGTTCTCCTTAACTAGTATTAATGGGTAATACATCATTGCAATATCACACAGGAGGGAAGAGTTCTTTTTGAGATGATTGCTACCAGGATAATTCTGGAGAAATAGAATTTATTTATTGCCTTTTGTTGCCAACAATGGCTAAAATCTAGTCTGGATCTACATAATGAAATCAACACAACCAATACAATAACATTTTAAATTTACATATGCTTTTTTAGATATTTTGTTTAAGGCTTACAATGGCTTTGTCCTATCATAGTGTCTTGCCATAGGTGAGCATTCAATATATCTATGAGAAAGGATAAAACAAATAATAGAAAGGTTAAAGATTATTAGCTCCCTGTTATAGATTATAAATGAAGCCTGGGAGTGATTGAGCAAAAGTGAAAGAGCCAGGAAACAGCAGAATAGAGTATTTCTGAACTAGTCCATTCTTTCTCCCATATCGTTCTACCTCACAGTTTCACAGACACGAGTACCACTCCTCTCCTTGCATGTCAAAAATGTTCACAGTTTTTTTATATACACAGGAGAAAAAATATCCTCTTGATGTTCCCGGATAAACTCTAGCTACGTATAAAAATCTATAGCTTATCGGCCATTTCTGACAAATCAGTGGAGGAAGAAAAATAGTCAACACATCTCTCACTTTTCAGAGGAATGTTATAGAGCTTTCCACCTTATTCCCTGGGACAATAATAGAGAATCCTTCCAACTCCATACTTACAAAAAAAGGAACCCAGTTTAGGAATAATAACTCAGCACTAATATGATAAAAAAAAATCTTTGCCCTACAGAATATTAAACATTTTATTCAAGTTCTACTTCATGCATGAAGTAACTTCAATGATATGAATTCCTGTCCAAATTCTCTGTGTGGCAGAGATGTCTGCTGCCTGACCAGTGTCTATTCTCACTTCCTCCTTATTAACACAATCTGTATATCGTTGGCAGCAGCAATGTGCCCAGCTACATATAACAGCTTCCCCCTCATAGACAGATTTTCAAATTTAGAAAAAATGATTTCAAGAGGAACTTGGGGGAAAGAGAAAATATTCCATTGGCAGGCCATCCTTTGCCCTTCTCTTTTCTTCATCTCTTTGTCTGAAACGCTGATGTGATGGTTGGAGCTGCAACAGGCAGATATCTTTCAACCACAAAGTGACCGTAAAGATGGAAGCTACATAATAAGGAATAGCACAACAGAAGGATGGAGAAAAACTGAGAGACTGATGAAATCATAACACCATAAAGCAGTCTTTGACTGTCTACCTCTTGACCACATTAAGAGAAAATAGATTCTGTTTAGTTTGTCACTATTATTTCAGATCTCTGTTACTAGTCGATGATGATAACTGATAAGTCCCTCCAAATATGGACAGAATAAAGAGGAGTCAGAAAATTTTTACGACTGAATATTAGAATTAAAGATCAACTGAGTAGTAGATAGGCCAGTGTTCCATACTAATGTGGACTAAAAGAAGCATATAATTTTCCCTAAATAGGCAACCAGAAAGGAAACTCTATCAAGAGTCTGAGTCATGCCAAAAAGATGATGGTGTTTGGAACCCTGCATAGTGATACAATAGAGGTGGGGGTGGAGGATGGAGAGGTGAATTAAGGCATGAGAACTGTAGAGCAAAAGATTAATGGAGTTAGAGAGAAAGGAAACTGGAGGGGGATAAGATCACAGGCCTCCAGAGACATGGGGCCAGAAAATAAATTCCCTTTTCCTGGTGGTCAGAAAAAGTCTTTCCCTTACAATATCTGGCACAGGACTTAAAAACGAGCATGTGTTCAGCACATGTATGTTGATTTATTTAAAGCTGTCTAGAAAATCAGTGATTGAAGTTGACCAGGGAAGGTTCGTTTTTAAAAGACTGTATGAGAAACACTTTCAGCCCAATCCTTTCGCATTCTCCTTTCACTGTTACTAAAGAACACTTAATTGGAAGGGGGATAGATACACATAGAGGTAATTGCAATAAGGCAGTTACACGTTATCAAAGTCCAATAGTACAAAGGGAAGGAGAATTTTAAAACACTCGGCATTAACTTGTGACTTCTGTTTAAAACTCTACACTTGATATTTACATATTTGTTTCTTTGGTTCTCAACCACGGTGATTTTGCCCCTCAGTCTCCTGAGTCATTTTTGGCTGTTATAAGTGGGTGGGCTTCAGGGAGTTAGTACTGGCATCTAATAGGTAGAAGCTGAGGATGCTGCAAACCAACCATCCTGCAATGCACAGGACAGCCCCTGCCCCAACAAAGAATTATCCCACCCAAAATACAGCTCCTTCAAAGTTATGATGTAATCTCCCAGTTTAATGGCCTTTCAGTTCATATAACATTTATTAGTTCATATTTAGTTCATGTAATATTTCTCAGATGATTTAACAAAAAATAAACCTAACAGCGGAGGATCATAAAAATGTGATGTATGATCTGTAATTCTTGGTACTACTTAGCTTTCAATGTATTTCCTTATTTACAGAATAAGGCAATAAATAATGGCCACAGTTATTAAATATACATTTTTTTCAGGCACAATGCAAAAAAACTATACATCTAAATCTTGTTGAATCTACAGAACACTCCTGAGAACTCAAAGGCTTATAAGAGATAAAAATCCCATGCCCAAAGTTGCAAGAACTTACAAATAACAAAGAATCCCAGAGTATACCAACCACACAAAGCCTAATGTATAATCATGAAATTGCTGCTCTTCTGGATACCAATGTTCTCTAGTTGGTCAAGAGGGGATTTTTCCCCATTTAAGTTTATAAAACATTAACTTTCCTACATAGAATGCTTCCTGAAATGCACTATATATTTCTACTCTATAGTAGGAATACCATATTGAACATAATTTAATCTTCTCTTAACATATCAGGATGGTTATGACAAACATCCACATTGTCCTGTATTGCAATATCCTCTGAAGCTAATAAAATGTACAGAGCTTCCTTTCTCCTCACCAAATGGCCCCAATGCTTTTAGAGTTTTTCTGCCTGATTTTTATCATTTTTCCTTCTCTACCTCTTTTTGCAGTCATAACTTCATAACTGCCTCTTTTAACTATAGCCAATGTGCCTACCTCCAAATGCCTCTAGTCTCCTATATGATGAGAAAAGATATCACGAGGTCTATTAGAACGGTATCTAAAAAACTAGATTCTAAAAGAATTTCCCACAGTTTGGGAGGTGTGATAGGAATGGCGGGGAGGGACTGAGAACATGTAAGCTTCAAGATACCAACTTTATCTCTTCCAAATCCCTTTTGGCTTATTTCCTGCTTTGCAGGTGGTTTCCAATGAGCTGAATTTGTTGGATCTGTAAGCTTCAGTCTCATGAGGTACTATAATAGTGGACATTTTATTCATTGTAACTTAGAAAATCCTGCATTTGGCTATATTTTAGTGGAATATTATGTTTTGCTTCCACCACATTAGTATGTCTATTAACACTTAATCTCAAATTTATTTCCTATATATATCCAAACAATGCCTTTAGTTTTTAAACATGCAGTTCTCCATTTTTAAATTGAAAAAGGATTAAAATGCTAATAAAATTCTCAAAACTAATAAATATGTCAAGATAATATGAAGTTTCAAAGGCTGTTTTACTCTGGGGGCAAACCACGTTTCTCCAAGGCCCACGAGATCTTTTTTTTTTTTTTTTATCCCATCATTGCTCCTTTGGAGAATGGGAAGGACACTTATCAGCACTTTGCAATTGTAGATGTAAAATGATGCACTCACAGAGATGCTCTGAGGTTTAATTAGCTAGGACCAAATACAATCAGATGCATTAGTGATTCTTGAAATGGCAAAAAACTATAACAAATCTGCTAAGTAACCAGTCAATTACTTTTTAAAATACCACATTTAAAAAGATTTCCTGTATTGTTTTAAGTCAACAAAATAGGTGGTGCGCCGAGTCTGTGCTTTGTTCAAAGGCTGGTATTGAAGCTGCTGTTTGTCAGGCACCCACCCAGCACTTGGCGTTTCAGAATGCTGCGTTGCTTCTATGGCTTGGTGCTTGCTTTTAACTCAGGATCAGCTGCTGGTTTGCCAGAATGTTCCCTTGGGTACCCAAGTGCTGCTACCAGCAGTTTTATTACATTCCGCCATTATTTTGTGAAGTAGAGCGAGCTGCAGCTTTTGCATTAACAGCAGAGTTTGGAGCATGCTAACTAGCAAATGAAATTTTAGAGTGCATTAGTTTTACCTGAGGAAGCAGGGCATTAGGTTTATTTGGGGGAATAAAGAGTGGGCTTAAGAAGAGATAAAACTTCTGCTTTTCTCTTAAATCATGGTTTTATGTAACTTAGCTTTTCAGTGAAAATAATTTATTTCTCTAGTGGAAGATTTATTATGAAATTACCACTGCAGTTAAGATGATCAAAAAATTCATTGGCTACATATCAAAATAGTTATCCATTTAGGGGCTAAAGATATGATGACTGAAATGGTGGTTGTTTTCCCTTGAAATCTTTATAGGCCTCTGCACTTGCTCCAGAGTAACTATAATGTGGTACATTCTAGAATCCCAGGTGCTAGACCCTTTTCAAAGTACTGTGAAAATAAAGTTATACTTGGCCTCTGTCTTCCAGGGATTCACCAGTTCAACCAGTATGCTGAGCTGCTTCCCCACCTGCTTTGAGTGGACATGGGACAGGACCACTCAGGTTTGAAAATCACCACAAGATTGTTATATTCAGCTGACGATGCTAGCTTGCCACTGAAAGAAAAAAACATGAGCTAAAGAATAAATATTTTCTCTTCTAAGACTCCAGGAAATGATAGCCACTTATAGTAAGTTTATGGCAAGATATTACTGTGACATCATAAGGAATGAAGTGTTGATACATCTTAAGGCATTTCATTTTTTTCTCTTCATGTTGCATTAAAACACACCCAAAACAAAAATATGACCTAGCCTCATAATAGCAATAGAAAGATATGTATAATATATAGCAACATTTTTTTAGTATCTGGGACATTCATCTGTAAGAGACAAGCATGTGACCTCAACCTAAGATAATGTGTCTACACAGGGCTAGAAAAGTAGCAGAACCCATCACTGCTCCCCACTGTGTACCTCCATCTCAGAGATGCAGAATTCAGAAATATGGTATCCACCTACCCACACATACAGCAAGGAAATGGTTTACTAAGCCATCTAAGATGATTTTGTCTCTCTTGATATTTTCTCCTTTCCTAATGCAGCATCAATGGGTTCTCATATGAGATAATTTGCAGATTGTAATGCCCAGTGGTACAGAAAGATCAAGTAAGAAAGGAATGTGCAGTTGGTGGTGAGCACTGAAGAAGAGAGGAAGAGTCTTGACAGTTTCTCAAAAAAAAAAAAAATCAGAACTAAAAATTGTTTCAGATCGCTCAAGAAAAATATTAATTTTTTTCACAGCCAAAGGACCGGGATGCAATGGTTAATTTTACGTGTGAATTTGACTGGGCTAAAGGATCCCCAGGTAGCTGGTAACACATTATTTCTGGGTGTGTCTGTGAGGGTTTTCTGGAAGAGAAAAACATTCAAATCTGTAGACTGAGAAATGCCAATGGGCATCATGTAATACTTTCAGGGTCCGAATGAAACCAGAAGGCAGAAGAAGAGAGAATCTGTTTTTTGTCTGAGCTGATAAGTCCATATTCTCCTGGTCTGGGACACTGAAGCTGCTGGTTCTTGGACCTTTGGATTAGTGCTGGCTTCCCTGGTTCTCAGGCCTTGGAGCTCAACCTGAATTACACCACCAGCTTAGGACTTCTCGGCCACCATAATCACATGAGCCAACACATATCCTACTGGTCTGTTCCTCTGGAGAACCCTGAGTAATATTCAGGCATTAAAAGCAGAAGGTACGTCCTTACTAATTGATCTAAAAATTAGTGAATGGCTTTGCACATCAAATAAGCCTCCAATTTAATACCAGAAAGATGAAATCGATTACATTCACAGAGAAATTATTGCGGGAAGAGGGAGAACACAGAAGATTGGTTTCTGAAAAACTACAGGCTTGAATCCATACTCTAAAAGAAGTAAAAAGAAAAAAAAAAAGACAACACAAGTGAGACGCATGCTATGAAATTGGGATGAGACAAAATTACTCTGAAGATTCAGAAGAAAGTCATATTAAGAAAAAAAATTTTAATGTTAAAAAAATGAAAAATCTGGAAATATTTGCTCTGTGCTTTCAAGTAAATAACCTGAAGCAATGAACTTGTTAAGGTAAGGAAAGAATGATGAAATAAAAAATAATTTACAGACATTCAGTCTGAAATTGTTAAGGAACCTGACAGAATAGCAAGGTAGTAAAAGCCAAATTAATTCCATTGGAAATGGAAAATAACAAAATTGGCCCTATAAAATAATTAAATCATTGATGTAAAAAAAATGAATTTTCTCCCACATCAGAAAATATGAAAAGTTATTAAAGGGAAGATCATACAAACAGCCAAGACTATAGATTTATCTTTACAAATAATTTTTATCCTTGAAGAATAAATCTTAAAGGAATAAAAATAACATTCAAGCAAATAAAGAGTTCCTGAGTTGAAGACCACCCAGATTCTGAGATTAACGTATTCCTCACAAAATTTAATCAATCTGGCAAATAAAATGACTGGCATTTTAAGGATCAGCCTCTTGCTATCCAAAACCAATGGAAGCCAAACCTGGTAATTCCTTCGGTCCTCTGCATTCAGGACAGACAGACTCAGCTCAAATCATGGCTTTACCACTTACAAGCTGTATAAATATGGGCAAATAATGTAACCTTGAGCTTGAAGTAAAAATGCTACTTCAAGAGGTTTTCTCACCCAAATACGTCCCACTCCCTAATGGAAAATCCCTTTCACCGATCTCCTACTGCATATGCCTTGGTCTGATAGGCTTCTTTACTCCTCACTCCACGTCTCACAGCCTCAACATTACCCTCCCTGGAGTAGCAGCAACTGATCTCAAAATAGTCACAACCAACTTTCAGTAAAATATCCCCAAAGACATGTCACCTTCATCCTCCAAAGGTAATATCCTTGTTTTATTGTAAAGGCAGGTTTGCCTGGATAGTCTAAGCATTCTCCTTGTTTTTCTCTGCCACTTATTTTCCTCACGAATTCATTGTATTAAATCTGAATCACTACAAAATCCAAATTAATAGCCTCTAATAACTACATTAGCCACCACATTAATTAACACTCTAACATGGTCTTTTCCATAGACTTACCTGAAGCTGCCTAGGTTACATTAAGTTTTCAGTACATTCCTTTTCTATGAAACAGGTTGACTTTCAATATGCTTTCGCTCTTTAGAGCAGGCTGAGCTGGGTCTCCCACAAAGAAGAGCACTTGGCGTTATCAAATTTTCTTAATGACAACCCAAACTTTGTCCCTTTTTGTATAAATTTAATGCCTAAAGTTGAGACTTCTACAAATAATACAAACCTCATTCAGCTTCTTCTCCTTTGTCCCCAAGTATCATTTTCATTATAGATCAGGACTAAACCTTTTCAGTTAATCTTTTCATACCAATGTTTTCCCTTATCCCATTTTATAGTCAAAGTTTGATCAACTATCCTAAGGAATAAATCATAATTAAGGCCTTTAATTAAATAATGACCTCAACAAATGCATAAATACTTATCTGTTTCATATGTTTTATATCCAGTGATCTTTGGGAGACATAGTTCTCAAGACACCTTAGTTTTGCTCCAGATTCTTCTACCAACTAACTAGATTAGAGGCAACCCCATTCTGTCAGGGCTTGAGGTAACAAAGTGGAGAAGGCAAGGCCAGAGTTCTGGTTCTCAGGTAGTGCTCTTTTCAGTCATCCCTCAGAAATCAGAAAGAAACAACACACGAGCATGTTGTGGGACATCTGGGGACAGAGAAAGTAGCAATAAAGTAAGTGATTTATAGAAGTATTTTGTAAATGCATAGTTACAAATATATGTGGCGGGAAGTGGGGCATGGTTTATAAAATGAAAAGACTACTGGATTTAGAATTAGAAGACCTGAGCATAATTGTAATTTAGAGAATGTCACATCACCACTTGGAGTATCAGTTTTCCAAAATGTATTAATGGTATAATAGTATTCTTCTAAAAGAACTGCTCTAAAGGTTAGATGCAATACTTTGTTCAAAGAGTGTACCACGGAGTTTAGCACATAGTAGGGTCTTAATCAATGAAGTCCAAGGCTGGAAGTCCAAGGCTGGTCTTTCACATACTACCCAACTGGCCTCTTGAAATCTATAAAGCCTTAGGCAGCCAAGTACCCTCAGGTAAACACGGTGTCCAATCCCATTGACTTCTTCCTGGTCATCTCCCTGAGGGAACACTTTCAGTACATTATAGCTTTCCTGATTTAATGGGCTCTCATGTCAGAGAAGTCACTTAGAAACTAAACTATTATTATGAAACATAAAGAAACTTGTTCAAGCTGTCAGAATATTAAACAGGCTCTGACTCCTATTCAGCAACATTTTCCCCCTCAAAATGGTTTTCTTCCAGCTGCGATCAATATACATTTTTGGCAGAGGGATGCTAAAGAAAAAATAAATCTTCCAGCTTGTTTCAAAGGATTTCACTTTTGCCCATACTTACAGATCCTACAATAAAGGTAACAGCATCCATTTGTTCTGTGCTTTGCAATTAACCTAGCATTTTCACTTGCATTATATAACCCTATTATATAGACTGGCAGGTAAGAATACCCTCATTTCAGAAAGGAAGCTCCTGAAGGTCAGAGTAGCCAGGTAAGCTGCCCCAATTCCTACCACTAATGAGCGATAGAGCAGATCTTAGACCTATGGACAGGGAGACAAACATGCTTTCCAACCCATTATCTGCTTCCACTTTTCTCAAGATATGTTGGAAAGGAAGTGGTTGGAATTTTGAAGTTAACCCAACGTCTTCCTCATTATAACATACTTTAACATTTCATTATAACATACTTTAACATTGGTTTTGTGTCAACCAAATAAATCCATCATGACCTATATAAAAAGACACCTTTATAATAAAATGAAGATACCTCGTAACCCAATACAATTAGTATTGTTTAAATTCAACAAGTAGTAGTGACTGAGTAGCACCGACTGTGAGCGCTTCCTGTTGTAAATGAGCAACAGACTTGCCAAGTGGTTAAAACCACTCCCCACAGGATCCTAGGACCACAGATTCTGACTTTGTCTTAGATTTAGCACTAAAACTACCAACAGCATTACTTCCTTAATTTACACGGGAGAAAACTTTTTAATTACCAAAAAGCCAATCCCACATTAATTCGATTGTATATTATTATTTCTTCTGTAAGGAATACAGTCCAGTACAAATATAAGTGGTGTCTACTTTCAAAAATGTTATTAACATTTAGTTTTTGTACAGCTAAGTAATACCTACCTACTATAGAAAAGTTACAGAAAAATACAGAAAAGCATAAAGCAGTGAAATAAAGTATCCAGAAACTACAGCCAGAGTTCAGTGAGATTTTTAGTGCATTAACCCTAAAAACTCAGCAAAATTAGGACCATACTTGATCTAGGTGTAATCATAAATATCGTTTCCGTATTAGAGAGCTGGAGCTCTTTATTGAAATTCAGACAAAAATATATCCTGAATAAATGCTTCACATAGGTACTATGAGTAGCAGGAGGTGGGGAAGAGTGTAAAACTGACTTAGATACAGTTCCTCTTTACAGGATCTCAGGTTGACTAACTATGAAAAAATCTTTGACTAAGTCCTAGTTCATAGAACTATCATGGAAAAAGAGGGAAAAAAAAATGAAGACTGAACCAGAGATAAGCCAAAAAGACAGAAGAGATTGCTGTGCCATCACCATAGATGACAAATCTGAAATCAACTTATTTGTAGGTTTGCCTGAGGTCTCAAATAGATAGAACCAGCACCTAAAACACAATTTCTGGTTTAAAGTATTCAATTTATTTAATTATAGAAAGAGTACTTTCACAGAGAAAACACACTCCATAATGGTGAAATTAAGTTGATTATCGAAAGGCCTGTTTTGTTTGTTTTTGTTTGTTTGTTTTGGGCTGAGTTCATACCTCATTTAATACCACTAAGAAATAACCTTGAGTTTCCATGAAATTAGAACAAAACCAAGATAGGCAAGCTGTAAAATGGAAGACATAAAGATTTTTAGAAATAAATGAAATCAAAACAATAGCTCTCAATTTAATAACACTAAAGTAGATATAAAGAAAAGGACTTGTCATTTTATAATACCTTCTTATCCCATAATCAATTAAAGATGCTATCTCAAGTTTTTTTATACTGTTTTATTTAGCTTTGCTTTAATTGAAGAAATTATTTTCAGTTCTTGAAGTTAGTTTAGAAAGCAGCAATGAGTTCATCATTTTTGCTATTATTTCCAATTCACCAGAAACATAGGTGCATGCTCATTTGTAATCAGAATATTTCAAGAAGGGTTTACAAGTCTTCTTTCTAGAACATGCATAAGTCATTTTTCCAGATGTATGTTCAAACATAAATGCAAGTGTTATGAATCCTCTTTTAACACTATAAATATACACTGGAAACAAGAACTACTGTAAAACATGCAGTTCACCCTTTTCTCATAGAACAGAAGCCATAGACTAGGTTTGGACATAGGACTATAATTGATAAGAAGATAAAATTACTAGAGCTGGAAGCTGCCTCGGAGGCCTTCAAGTCCAAAGTAAATCTTTGTTTAATCTGACATAACTAAGAAAAGGAAAGACACTAGTCTAAGGTGAGTATTGATTGCAAACATCCTGATGGTCTAGCATGTAATGACCTGCAGAAGAACTCTATGATAAATATTCTTCAATCTCACTGATGCTGTAATTTTGCCTAACAGTTAATCAAAAATACATATTTAGAGGGTGCCAAAAATATGATTGACACTCCATTAGTAGATTGGAGATAAAAAGACATTATGATAGATTACATAGATAGATGATACATAGATGATAGATAGATGGATAGATAGATAGATAGATAGATAGATAGATAGATAGATAGATAGGTGATAGAATCATTAGGCAGTCCTCAGTCAAAACAAGTTTACTATGTGGTTAGGGAAGAAAAAAAAGTATGTGATTCAACATGATATTACTCACAAAGTTATATAATATGAATCACCCATCCATTATACATTGACCAAGAACTCTTTATGTATCATGTACTGTGCTAAGTGCTGGGGTCCAGACGATTTTTGAGGATTCCCTAACCTAGTGGTGGAGACAAGCATGTAAACACCTGTAGTAAATGCTGTCATAGAGAGACTATAATAGCACAGAAGAGAAAAACACATTATGGAAAAATCACAGAGAACTTCACAGTAGAGGGCCCACTTGAGCAGTGTTTTAAAGGATGCATAGGAGATCCCTGCAAAGGGATAGAGAGATAGCATCTCTGACAGAAGGAACAACACAAGTAAAGACACAGGGAAATGAGAGAGCATAGACTATTGCAGAATTGCAAGTGTGGTGAATGGAAGAGAGTGGTGACATATAAGCCTAAAGAGGTCAGTAGGAGTTAGATATCAAAGCATTTAACACCACACCATGCTGTTAGGGCTTTATCCTGAAGCCAATGAAAAGCTAGTAAAAATCTAGAAGAATGACATCGTCAGACATGTATAATAAAAAGGTAAAAATCACCAATAATTTTATTTCTGAAAATGTAATCTAAGGATATCATAATAGATACATGCAAATATTTAGCTATAAAGATGTTTATCACTGTGATATTTGTAATAACGAGAACTCAAAAGAACCTAAATATCCAAGAATGTGGAATTAGTTTAATAAATGTTGGTAGATTCATGTAATGGACAAGTGGGTCAAGATGGCAGGTTAAACACACACCAAAAATTCTCTCTTCCACTCTGAACTCAGAAATAACTGATAAAATAAATAAAAATAAATGACTATATAAATTATGTGTAACTAAAGACAGAATACACTCAACAAAGAATAAAAGAATTGTGCATGGAAGAAATATAGAGGCAACCCACAGCAATAAATGTGAGAAAAGTTACTAGTCAATGAGGGATTGGGAATGAAGATAGACATTGGGTCAGGATTCTTAATGGGAACATACAATATGGAATAAGTATGACTACTGTGTGGCAGGAGGGACAGAGATGGGCTCACCAAATCAATCCAGTAGCTGGGATTATACTGCCCACCTGCAAAAAAGATAATGGAAAAGATCTTCCCACTCTCATAGGGACATTCTGAGGGCAAAGGCAGAAATATTCATGTAAAAATGGGATTTGTATCTGTGTGGCACACAGTTGCAAGACCTAGGATTGTACTCTCCCTCAAGGGGAAACTCCACCTGAGCTGTTATCATAAACTTGATTTGAAGCTATACATCTTGTAGGACCCAGATCTAAGAAAATGCAAAATTCCTGTCCAGAACTGGAGGGAAATTCCCCTAAATTGAAGAGAAATCCTCAGAAAAAAGAAGATATCTTAAATAAGAATTTTAAAGCACATGAAAATGCCCAGGAATGTGATATAAAATAATCGAACCCAACAAACAGGATAATTCATACCCATGAAATAGAGAAAATAGATATATTAGAACAAAAGTTTTTAAAAAGTAAAATTAAAACTTTCAGATATTAAAAAAATAATTAATGATCATGATATAAGAACTGAAGTTCATAAAATAAGAACAGGAAGTTAAGAAACAAAAATAAGCAAATAAGAAAAAAGATAAAATCTTAAAAATGAAATAATTAGAATAAAAATCTCAGCAGATGAGCTTAACTTTTATACTAAGTTACAGTGGAATTTAGTGTTGGTGAAATGGAAGTTAGAAATAGTATGATAGAAAATGCAAAACAGATAAATATGCTCTAGTATGTTTAATAGATATTTCTAAAATTGATAGTAGAAGAAAAGCAATATTATAATGATTGAGAATTTTTCAGAACTGAACACTGGCATGAGTTTGATTGACGGATTGCACTAATTCCTAAAATGTGGTCCAGAGAATCCTAGAGGTCCCTAGAATCTTCCCAGGAGGGTCTACAAGGTCAAAACTATTTTTGTAATAATATTAAGGTGTTATATGCCTTTTTAGTTATCAATTTCTTATGATAATGTATTTTCTAGAAGTTCTGAGGCATGTGATAACATTGTATAATGTATCAACATTTGGAAGATCTGCATAAGTCAGTGAACCAACTGGTCAATGTATAATGTTAAAACATAATGCTCGGGCAAAAGATCCATTCAAAATAGAAAGCAGACTAATGTAGAAGTGTATAAAATGTTTACTAGTATGACTCCAAATTCCTTATTGCAACTAATCTTTAAGAAACCGCCACTTTTGAGTGCTGACATTGTGTTAAAGAGAACCACAATTCATTGAAATAACTATGGAAATATTCCTTCATTTTCCAACTACATATATGTGTGAGACTGGATTTTTTAAATATACTTTAACCAAAACAGTTTTTGCCACAGATTGAATGCAGAAGATACGACAACCCAGCTGTCATCCATTAAGCTAGACGTGAAAGACATTTGCAAAAATGTAAAACAATGCTATTCTTCAGATTAATATTTATGTTTTGAAAAAGCTAGTTATTTTAATAAAAATGTTGCTTAGAATAACATATAATCATTTGTTTTTATTACTTATTTTAAAATAAATTAATTATTGTTTTCGAATTTCTCAGTTTTAATTTCTAATAAAGTAAATATCAATAGATACAACTCAAACAAAAGCTCATTATAATCTTCAATAATTTTGAAATGTTCAAATCTCCTGAGTCCTAAAAATTTGAGAATAGATGACATATGAATAATTTTTAAGAACAATAATTTTTAATGATAATGTAAGTAATATATAGTGACATACAATAAAAAAACATGATATGATGCATAAAAAGCATGGCAAACCATGTATGATCTTTGTTAAAATAAATATTGATATCTTATATACATATGTAATATGTACACATGATAAAAATTAGTTATTTGATACTTATCAGCCAATTGGTGATTTTTTCCCCCTCTATTTTCTTATATGCACTTGAATTTTCTAAATTTTCTATAATACATTTATTTAATAAATATTATTTAGCAAATGTTATCTTGGCACTGGGCTTGCAGTAGTGAACAAAAAAGACATGATCCCCCCTCACATGGACCTCACAATCGAGCGAGTAGTTATAAATAAATCAAATACATATACTACGTAAATATAAGATTGTAAATCTTAATTAGTTTTTCAGAATAACTGGTGGTGGAGGGGACATAATTGAATTTGAGGATAAGGGAAAACAGATGGACAGACATGGATGCATGATAGATCTCACTCCTGTGAAGTGTGAAAAACTGATTGAATAAACATAAAAACAAGACAGAAGGCGAACACACTGAACATGCAAACTAGCAGGAATGAATAGAATTCCAAAAAGATCCCAAGTGCTAAGGAGATGTGGATGCCTTTAAAGATGAGCGGGGTTAATTAGGAAGGCATTTAAAGGAGATGACTTTGGACCTGTGTCTGCAGAGTAACAGAAAATGTTATCTCTCAACTGAATGCACAAGGTATATGTAGGGATTGAGTTTAGAGTAAAACACTTATTAGAAATGGGCAAATCCACAGCATGGGTTTCAATATCAAATAGCAATTATATCTTCATTTGCTATCGAGTTTTCTGTGATAACTTTGGAAAATGGAAGGTAGGAAGGTTTGTATAGATTCACTGAATAATATGCACTAACAATAGCATAGAAGGAATCCTGGTCAGAATTAATTTTCAGTTTTTTATACTAAGTTTCATTTTCATTCTCTTTTCTTGTATTTAAGTATGCTATTTTTAAAAAATCAGTAATTTTTAATGTTTTAAGTATATATCTTGCTTTTCTAACAAAGGTGGAATTATATGTAAATGTTCATTTATATTGTAAAACCATAATAGTAGATGATCTAAAATAATTTAATTTGGGCACAAAGCAGGGCCTGAATTTAGCTATTTCCTCATTTATATGTCTGCAACAGAAAAGTTTATATAGAATGTAAATGGCTGTATCATACATAAGGCTCTGGTTCACCCATCCCTTAGCTGCCACCTTCTCTGGTTCTCTGAAAATTAACTCAAGCCATCAGTCAAGTGTCTTAGTATACTTTGCTGAAGTAGCAAATAATCTAGTATATCATTCAATGCAAAGGACAATACTTTGGGATATAGCTACAGGCATATCAACTAAAAACAATATAAGCACAATAAATGGTTTTTTTTTTTTTTTTTTTTTTTTTTTTTTTTTTTGCTTCTGGGCATAGATTTATTGATCGTGTAGTACTTTGACTCAAACTGTTAAATTACCAAATAAATGTTTATTGAATGTCCTACCTTCAAGATGTCTGCAGCCTACTACACTAATAAATATAGTTAAAGTGGTATTGGTGCTATCATAGAGATATATACAAATTACAGTGAAAGCTAAAAGGATAGTTTAGTTCAATTCTCCTTGAGACTTAAGGAAAGGCTTCATAGAGGTGATAGAGCTTGAGTTCCGAATATGAGTAGATATTTGATAGGTGGAGGGAGAATGGAGGAAATGAGAGAGAAAACTGGGCTGAGCAATGTCAAATGCTTGACCTTTGGCTGAGCTGGATTATAAGTGGTTGTCTCAGACAGGGCATCACTTAGGTCTACCTCATTCATCATCTTTCATCTCCATCTTAGCATCAGAACTGGAATATCATGAGTGCGAAAGTCAGTTTTAACAAATAAATGGAGGGCATGGAAAGGGGAGGAGGGTGTTGTTGAAGAAGGCAAAGACCAAATAATGAATGGTTTTATACATCAAAGAAAGGAATTTAGATTACGTTGCAGAGCTGCCAAGAAGACAGTAGGAAAACAGTAAAGGAGAATGATGTGATTATTTTTATGCATTAGAAAAAATTCTCTCTGATTACAGAGCAGATGTATTGAAGGAGACAGAAGTGGTGGTCAGGAGACTGGGTAAAATGTTAAGAGACTCCTTAGACATTATACGCCCCACTTCTAATTTCTTCTGGATTAGAAAAACAGGAGCCATAGAAGTCAATTATCAAGACGACAAGTTCATGGGCCTTCAATGGAAATTCCATGGATTACTTATGTTCTCTAACAACCAATTTCCTAGCAGTCAAAAGTTAACCCAATATGTGCTAGAGTCACTGGATGAGTCACTTACCAGCTGTGTGACTTTCGGACAGTTGGTTTTTTTAACCTTTTCCCCTACTGTGTAATGCACGTGAAATGCCCTCCCTGATACCTCATACACTTTCTATAAAGATCACAGGAGATGTTGAACAGAATAGCCCTTTACAAACTGAAAATACTCCTCCAGTTGGGTAAGAAGCTGAAAGCTATTGTGAAGTGGAGGTATTCAGTCAAATATTTTGGCCAACAAAAAGAAAATAAATTTCAAGATCACATAAGAAATCAGAAGCTAACCAGGCCCATATTCGGTGCTAAAATCATGTGATTTGAAGTTATTTTTAAAGGAATAAGTAACTCACTGTTATAAATTAGACTACAATAAAACTATCACCCATAAGGTACCACACCAAGGAGATCATATTAGACACACTCTTTTATTTCACCAATGAAGAAACTGAGACCCAGGGAGAGTGTTTGCTTTCTTCAGTGTTATAGCAAATTAATGCCCAAACCAGAACTAGAACTGATCTTTCTTGATGTGCAATCCAATAGGCTTCTGTAATAAACTGCACGAGTGTGATAATGACAGGAAAAAATGCAGAGGTTTTCTGAGTTCCGTAGAGCCCTACAGTTGTGAGAAGGGCCCAGAAGCGGGTGAGAGGAGATGATAAAAAGAGAGGCGACCCCCCCAACACACACCTCCCAGCCCAACTGCTTTAGGGTCAACTCTGGAATTTTTTATAAAAATATTGAAAAATTAGGTTCTCCTGCTGCCCGGGGGAAAAAAAAAAAGAAAGATAAAATACAATCATTACGGTGTCAGAATTTCTTTTTTTTTAATTTGGCGCGAATAAACATAAAAATTCCCAGTTGATGAGCGCATGTTAAAATTGTCACTGATACCCAGGTACTCATCTCTCTTTATCTCAAATTCCTGCATACATATTCCCAAGCAGCTTGGAAAGATGCATACAGCTTTTTCCCATGACGAGCAATCACATTTTACCACTGCAAGCACAAGAGGACAGATCAGTGAGAAGGCATAGCTGTTTACCAAACTGTTGAAGTGATAATACAGTCTTTTAAAAAATTGCGCACAGGAGGAGAAGACTGTGTGAGCTTCTTTTTGTCTCGTTATTAACCAATCTGCTTAAATTTCCATAAATGTTTCTGAGCTTCTCTGCTGCCAAGTTGTTGGCAAGGAATGTATCCAGGCCATAGAAATATGCAGCTCAAGTACAAAGATGAAGTTTAGATCCCTTGGCACTAACGAAAGACCTGAAAGTGTTCCACAGGAGTAAAGGGCTGGCCCTGATCCATTGAGTTCTCTCACCCTATCCTCTCTGCTCAACTCAATTTCACTGCATATTTCATGAGATCCTATTATGTGTCAGACTCGGTATAAGGCATGCTAGGAAATATAGAAAGAAATAAGGTATATACTATACTAAAGCACAGTATAAAAGGCAAAAAAGAGGCATGTTTGCATGAGAAGTACAACTGCTATGGTTTAGATCAGGGGTTTCCCAACTCCCAGGCCATGGACAGATACAGGTTCATGGCATGTGCCATGGATAGGTACAGGTCCATGGCTTGTTAGGAGTCAGGCTGCACAGCAAGAGGTGAGTAGTGGCAAGCCAGCAAAGTTTCATCTGTATTTGCAGCCACTCACCAGCACTAGTATCACCGCCTCAGTTCAGATCAGCAGGCATTCGATTCTCATAGGAGCACCAGTCCCTGGTGCCAAAAATGTTAGGGACCATGGTTTAGAGGAATGAGTGATCACTTCAAGTTGAAGAATCTAGCTAGGAGATGATGATGTTTGAACCAGTTTTCAGTAGGAAATTAAGGATTAGAAGGGTAGTTTTTGTCTATGAAATGAGTAAATCCAGGTGATCACCTCCCTAGGCCTACAGGCATAAGAATTTGCTCTCATCACTGATTCACTCTCTGCAAGTAACATGTTCATGCTAGCAAGTTGCCTTGAGGAGCTGCAGAAAGGTGGCAACCACTACAAAGTCAATCATAAAGAGGCCATGGTGATAACAAGAAAAATGCAAAGAATTACGATAGAGCTCTTACATTTATGAAGACTGCATCCAGAGACCTTTCCAAATCACCTAGCCCTTGAATCGAGTTCATTCAAATGTCAGTGCTGGGTGTTTTATGACTAGGCTCTCTCACTAAGTAACCACTCCCACATCCAGCTTTGCAGCCCAAAGAATTCACATTCACACTCAGAATTTTTCATGTCCTATCTCATCTAATTCCTAGAATAATCCAAATGGTAGTTATTATCCTTGTGACAAATTATCACGTGCCATAATAATTACATAATAATTACATGACAAATTATTATATGCCACAGACTATGGTCAGTTGCTTCGTAAATAATCAAAAGAACATGAATGTTAAAAGTGGCCAAAATATGGCCACTGTAATCCACTGAAAGAAGAGGCTGAGAATTTAGAAATCATACAATCCATCTAAAATTTCATTATTCATTGACAAAACTTATAATATTCAATATCTCATGGTAAGATAAAATGATAAATAAGTGACTATGAATTGTATATTAGGAAGAAATCTTGAACCTAGAGACCTTGCATGAGGCCCACTCTGTGATCAAAGAATGATTACTAATTTCTGAGTATCCATTTTCTTCAACTGTACGAAGGGGGATGAGCAACGTAAATTCTGTGATCTCTAAGTCACTTTCTACTGCTAAAAATTTTAATGATGATAATAATAACAATAATAATAATAATAATATGCAATTAGATGAATAAAATTTCCTGTTAAATGAGTATTCTCCAGTCTGAGATGCAAATGCTCATTCAAGGAAAGGCTGTAACCTATTATTCAGTATTAGTTGAAGGACAAGACTTTGATGGAGATGTGCTTTTTCCCAAAGGAGAAAATGGAGTCTGAGGAACGGGAGAATTGTGATGCGTTCCAGCCTTAGGCAGAGGACAGAAGCCCACTGAGGTTTGCAGTGACTGTCACAGCCAAGTGAGTAGAGAAATATAGACTAAGGAGTTTGTAAGAGCATCATATCTTTTCGTAAGCTTTGCAGCCTTCCCATGTTTTTCATTCAGTTTATTACCATCTCTCTATCAGTGTGACCAGTGGTTTTATCTTCACAATGGACAGAGCCTGAGTACTTGTCTTTACATAAGACAGGAAAGGCGAATGAGGAAAACTGATATCATCCTGTAGTCATTCCCAGGGATAGAGTAAGTGATAGGGAAAAATCAGTCGAATGACTGGAGCCTTGAACAGCCTGAGCACTGGCAGGGCCTGTGATGGTGCTGGGGCAAAGTAGCAGCAGGGTCTCCTTGAGGTTCACCATGGCCATGACATCAATTACATGAATGGGCATGGGTGTATAAGGTTCATATTTGGTCTGTAATTCTGCCATTCAAAGTGAGCAAAGGAAAAAGTCTCTAAAAAATTTATTTAAATGAGACTATTTAAGAACCCTGAATTTAAGATCATCTAATAGTGACATGAATGATAAAACCAAGAATCCTTATGTTCATTATTGTATAAGATGATCGTTTACTTTATTATATAAACTCAGACTTTTTTGAGAGTATAAGAAGATGCTATTATCACTCCTAGACAATAGGTATAAACAGAGACATATGATCTCTCTATCTATAAAGTCCGTCACTCATTACCCAGCATTTTATGTGATCCATTTTCACAATCCCAAGGAGGGGACAGAAGTTTTCATGCCTATTTTATAGATGAGGAATCTGATGCTCAAAAAATAAAAGCTCTTTTCCCAACACACAGAGTAGTAAGCTTATAATACTTGATAATTAGTGCTCTAATAAAGTATACAAAACATTAAAACACAAATTAAGAGTCAGAAGGTCATATGTGCATATAAAAATGTTACTGAAGGGTATGAAATTCAACCCTCCCCAGATATGCTTCACAAGGCACTCAAGAATGGCTAGATAGATCAAAGAGATTTACACAGTGTGGCCCAACGTTTGCATCAGTTATGAAGACTTACTGAGATCCAGCAATGTCCCTACATTGATAAGGTCCTAAACTTTAAACACTACCTCAGGTGGCCAGGCTTGTTCAGGATGATATATCCCAGGTAATGTCAGACTAGAGAGGTTACACTTTAATAAGGCCTGTTCATATGAAGAATACAGAGGATAATCAAGACACTGCTGGGAACCCACCAAACATCCACAAAACCAGAAGGTTGCACAAGTATTCTTGATAGTTCAAATAAAAGCATAAATCAGTTCTTTCTCCTCCATCTTTGGGGCAGTCCCTGGCCCAGCTCACATCACTACAAGGCCAAATGGCAAATATGAGACTTCCTAGACAGGACAGGAAAACTTCAGAGAAAAGGTGCAGAGTCCTCTCAGGCTTCCTGTTTCAGGGTCCACATCTCTTTCCATGTAACAGTGTATGAGACTGAATTAGAGTGGATTCATTATATGTGAGTGTATAGGTTGCACTGTGTTTCCCACAAATGCATATATGGAAGTCCTAATACTCAGTACCTTAAAATGTAAACACGTTTGGAGATAGGGTCTTTACAAAGGTTCTCAAGTTAAAATGATGTCACGAATATGGGCCTTAATCCAATATGGTGGGTGTTCTTACGAAAAGAGAAAATTCAAAGACAGACATGCATGTGGGGAGAACACCACGTGAAAATGAAGGCAGAGGCAGAGTGAAGGTTCTCCCAAACAAGGAACAGCAACGACGTCTAGGAAGCCACCAGAGGCTAGGGAGAGGCATAGAATGGATTTTCCCTCATAGCTCTCAGAAGGAACCGATCTTTCCAACACTTGATCTTGGACTCCTAGCCTCCAAAACTGAGAGACAATAAATTTCTGTTGATCTAGCCACTCAGTTTTGTTGTATTTTGTTAGAGCAGCCCTAGCAAACTAACATAGTGAGTTCAGGCTAGACACAGTTTTTCGCCAAACTCTAATATGTCCCTGATCATCTGTCAGATTTGCTCATTCTGTAGTGACAGGCTGTCTTCCTGACCCCAGCCTAAACATTTGCCACAGAGATTGTTTGCCTTTGTGTAGTATAAACAGTCCATTGTCCCAATACACACGCTTTATTTGGATGGCATTCTAAATAAAGGCTTCACTCTTCCCTTCCCTTTCAAACTATAAACCTCCAGACAATCAGCACACAACTCCTCCAGCTCCCACACTGAGAGTTGACTTAGTCTCGTTCTGTAGGTAAACCTGAACCCAGCATTTATTATAACTGAACTTCAGAGTTGAGGTGACTTTGCCTGTCCTCTCCATTCCTTATCTTACCTCGGAAGAAAGCTAGGCAGGAAAGAAACTCTGGAGGTTGTCAGGCAAACTCTAGGACACGCAGTGATGCTCTCAGAACTCTGGCACACGGCAGGTTATATATGCACATAGAGAGAATTCCCTTCTCTGAGCTGTATTTGCAATTGCTTCAATATGAATATTATTTTTGAATCATTTTACTAGCTAGTTCAATAAAATGTCTTTTTTTCTTTTTATTCTAACAGGAAGATGCAGATGACTGCAAAGAACAGAAAACTAAATTTGGAAATTGAAAAAAAGCCACTTGGTTTGTGTCTGAGCAGAATGCCTTGGCACCAATAGGGATGTGATGTGACCTCACTCTCTTCGTTATATTTTTCAATGCAGTCTGCCCCACTCAGAGACCTGTGCTAATGCAAAAGACAGCTTCTGGTATGTTTTTATCTTACACAAAGGTTGTACCCTAAGTGGACTGCCTGGCATTGGAGGTTTTGAATTAAGCAATATGCACTAGCTTATAGGTTTGGAACATACTGATTGAGCATCTATTCCCCGAAGAAGAAACACTGAAGTCATTTTCAGATTAAGTCCTGGCACAATACTCTTGACCAATACAAAATAATTCCACTGAACCCAGCTGGGCTTACTGTCTGAATGCTTTCTATAGTTATTCTGCCATAAGTAAAACATTATAAGAATGGTTATATTATAGAACACCCACTTCTGGATGTGTTGTACAAGTTGCTATCACAATACTTATGACAAAATAATAACTAACATCTACTGAGCCCTTACTATCTATTGAGCTAAATGTTTCAAAGACCTTTTGTCTATTATTGTATGCTAATCTTCACAACTTTGTGAGATATTTAGTTCAATTGTTCCCCTTTACAGATGAGAGAACTGAGGCAGACACAGAGCGTTCGGTAAATTACTCAAATTCACATAACTGGTAAATGGCGAAGCCAAGCTAGTAGCAGAGCTCACACTTTTAACCACCGCCCTCGACTGCTTCTTGCACTGGTACCCATGATTTTGTTGTATCTTTCTTTACCCATTGTGAACTTTTCGAGGTTACGGACTATTCCTCTCTCAGTCTTGTCTTCATCATCTGCATTTAATGACTGTTGTTGAATGACTCAAACTCATTCACGTCTCCATGCCCTAATAAAAAACATTGTCTTCTTCCCCTCAACTTTCTCAGGTCTCCTTAGATCATTTGGCAATTTCTTCCTCATAGTTGTTGGCCAATCTTAAATCTTCCTCCAATCCCCACTGTTTATATTGTGCAAAATTCATGGTTGAGTCATGCCTGAAATTTCTCCAAGTCTCACCATATTCCCTTGCATTTAGTAGATCTTCTCCATAAACATTTATGGAATTAATGAAAACAGGGTCAGTTCCATGGCATGATACAGAATCCAAGGACTTCCAGAAAGCCCACTCAAGCTCACCATTTTATCCCCTCCTCCCCTCTCCCCCCTTAATGAGACCTTTGACAGTGCTCACTAGGGAACTGAGAGGACTTGGAGTTCACTCTAGAGTGGTGGTTCTCAAATTTGACTACGTTTCTGAATCGCCCTGAGGGCTAATTGAAACATAGATTTCTGGGCCCCACTCCAGGCTTTCCAATTCAGGAGGTCTAGGATGGGTATGTGATCTGCACACTTAATAAGTTCCTCTGTGAAGTTAATGCTACAGGACTGGGGACTGCGCTTTTGAGAAGCATTGCTCTAGATCCAAGCTTTGGAGAAGAGTAAGTATTTTAAGTAGAAAAGAAACAAGTAGATAAGTAAGCAGCTCCCTGGTAGAATAAGGCTACAAAAAAAATAAAGGAGGCATGGAAGGTCAGAGTTTTACGGGAAACGTGAGCAGCTAGGTAAGGCTAGAGTGTGAGATGTGCAAAGTGGGGCATGGGAAGATAAGCAGAAATTTTGTACTTGACCCAAAAGGTAAGCAGTTCAGTGCCACAGATCATAAAGCGATTTGGATTCACCTTCTCAGACAGGGAAGCCCCAGCTCCCAGACCCCTCTCCCCAACCACACCCAGAGATCAGAACCAACGGCCAAATAGCTTATTGTCCTAAAACTTCTAAACCATTATGACTATTTTGTGTGGCTTCTCCTTACAGATGTGAAATATTGTGGGGCCCAGTTGAGCAGGCAGTGGGCCTTTAAACTTAGAGCATAAGGAGTTACATTTCAGAATGGCGGGGCAGGAGAGAGTATTTCTTCCTAAATTAGAGGACCATAAAATTCTCTTCCCCATTCTCTTTGCCACTAGGTGCATGTGTGCTTGTAAAACCTTATAACTTAAAAGATAGAAATAATAAAAACTAACCCCTTCTTTGGCTCCCGTGTTGGCTAAAGATTTCTATACTTAAGCTTCTTCCATCAATGGAAAAAAATAGTTTACCCAATGTCTCATTCCCTCAGTGGGAAGAAAGCAGTTTTTAAAAGGCAGAAGCAGAGATATATCCGGGGAGGGATTCTGTTGGACACTCAGCAAAATGTGGAAGTAAGCATCACTGCTGCAAATCGTTTGAACAATGAATTAGAGGGAGTAGGGAGTAATTAGAAGACTCTTGCCATATCCAGGTACAAAATAAGACTTAAAGGGTGATGACTGCTGCAGAAGGAGATGGTGCAAAGGAAACGAGAGATTCTGCCCAGGGCCCAGGTTGACAAGGTAAAAGGACCTAGAGGAGCTATACACCAAAGTGGCCCCAGCTGGGAAAGCAGGAGGTGGCGGCCTTCAGTCTGGAAGTGGTAATAGGAAAGGAAAATGAAGAAAAGGGTTATTGCAGGGGTTATTCAGGTCATTAAATGATGAAAGCCAAAGAGGTTAGACTGTGAGGTGAGGTCAGCTGCAGACAGAAGGAAAATCAGCAACAGAAAAGACCAGTGATTTCACAGCAGGAAACCCAACAGGGAATGTGGGAGGCATCAGAACGGCCCAGTCAGACAAGCTGGAGTTCGCAATGTGACTTGCTTCCTCTCCTTTAACCACAGGCTTCTACATTTATAAATAAATGAAATCTTTTAAATTTTCTCTAAGGGCCTCCTAGCTCTCAAGTACATGAAGAAGTACATTCTTACCTTCATTCAGTCCACAAAAATACAAGCACCTACTACTTGTCAGGTAGTTTGACCCTACACCCATAAAAATACACAAAAGAGAGACCCTACCTTTAAGGACTAGGCCTTTGAGCTGCCAGGATCACAGAATGGGAAGGCCTAAAAACTGCCCTAAACTAAACTAAATAATGTGGTATTTACAAAAAGGCATTTAACAAGGGCCTGATGCTGAATTCAGATGACTAGCTCCCCTAGTTGTTCTATTGTTCAATAACAGCTCAGGAATGCACTTGTAAACATTTCATTTCTTCAGTACTGTTCCTGAATGCAAGCAACCTGGCTCAATATAATACAGTGCATAGAATGTATGTATTATTGCAAGTGGTAGAGAGGAGAAAGGGCACCGCCAGAGGAAGGGAGGCCAGTGAGGTGCTGTCACATAATAGATGATGAGTGTCTGACCTGAGAGAGGAGAACTAGAGGGGCATCGTAATTTAAACTATAGATGATAAAAGGGCACATGGAGTCAGACTGGGTGAGGAAAAAGGGAGTGCTATGGATGACTCGATGTTTCTGTTTTGAGTGCCTGGGTAGATCGTAGTGCCATTTAGCAAGTTGAGAAAACAGGGAAGGGGAATATTTGGGGAGAAAATAAAAAGCTCAATGTGAGCCACTAGAGTTTGAGGTGCTTTGGGTCTGAAGTTTAAGAAAAAGTTCTGGAGTAGAGATTACAAGTCATAGGAAAGCAGGAGGCGGTTGAAAACAAGGAGTAGATAGTAACTTCGAAGAGGAACTCATCTGAAGCCTCTGTCTTCCCTTGTTCCTTCTCTAAATCAGACAAGGCCTAGCAGCAGAGGGCACCTACTTTTAATAGTTGCTTCCTGACCAGAGAGATTTTAAGAGGTAGAAAGTATATGAAGAAAAGAAGTCAGCTAGCTGAAGACATTTTTTTTGTTGTTGTTGTTGTTGTTCCTGAGCATTATAAAAATTCTTCTTTTATTTTAAGGTAGTATCTATACAGGGATGCAGGAAGCAAAAGAAATTACCCGCATACTTACTATAAAAGTTGGTTGGGGTCATAAATGTCATCTAGCCAGCCCAACCCCTACATCTAGAAGAAGAAGAAAAAGGACACGCGCGTGGTTACAATATGGTGATCATATTAGTTTCCCTTCCATTTCTCTTTATTTGTACCTCAAAACAAAAATCTCAGAATGTTTCATAGACAGTGCAAGAATATGATGTTATTCTTCTCCCTCCTCTTTTTTACAAAAATGGAGAAGTTAAGACAATAGGAGGTAAAATTGTTTCCTGACTCATTTCTCACGACTTGTCTCAGAGTCAGAACAGAGCCAAACCCTGGCTCCTGATTTCTCTTTTATAACAAGGTTCTCTAGACCAGGAGAAATGGTGACACACCCTCCAAGGTTTTTGTTTCAGTAATTTCTCCAGAAGTGGTCTAAAGAGCCCTTTATCAATCAGATGGCAGCTCCAGCACACACAAGGTGAACAGTAGATGCCAAAGATTCTAGACTGCAGCCCCTTCACACACACACACACACACACACACACACACACACACACACACACCGTGCATTTTCTCCCCCTTCCTGCCTCCAATCCCCGTTGTTTCCCACATAGATATATATAGATCTAAAACACTTTCCATTCTGGTCTCAAATATCTGGCCCTGAGATAAGAAAATTGGAACCTGGTCCAATTCCAGCTCCACCTCTACTGTTTACTAGTTACTAACTTGGAAAATGCCCTTCAACTCTGGACCACAGTTTCCTCATCTGACAAGGGAGAGGTTTGGACAAAATCGTTTTGGAGAGTCATTCCTCTTCTAACAACGTGTGATGTTCCAATGCCTAAGATTATTTTATCTGAGATATAATTTTATGGAAGTTAAGGTGTTAAGTAATAAAAAAAAAAAAAAAATGTGTCTGGTCTTTGTCCTGGGTTCCTGGGATGGAAGTTCTAAACCCTTAGAATTTCCCAAATGATAGGAGAGTCTTTCTTATTCATTGCAGGTCCGTGAACCACACCGGAGTTTAAACTAAGAAGATAACTCATGATGGGGACTGTGCCAGAAATACGAACTCTATTATTAGAGGGTTGGAGCTTTAAGCCAGGATTTGAGAAAGGAGGGAAGCTGGAGAATGATTTCATTCACTTGACCAATGATTCAATCAATAATACCTATATAATGAAACCCCAGTGAAAAACTCTGGCCACTGAGAGTCAGGTGAGATTCTTTGTTGGAGAATATATAAATGTGCCATGACGGTGACATGTCCTGATTCCACAGAAAGAGGGCGAGGAAGCATTGTGTTTGGAACCCTCCCAAAACTCGCTCTATATGTCTCTTCATTTGACTGGTCCTAATTTGCATCTTTTAGAATAAAACTATAATCCTGAGTATAGTGCTTTCCTGAATTCTGTGGGTTGTTCTAGTAAATTATCTAATCTGAGGGGTTCATGGGAAACCCCCCTCTAGATTTGCGGCCAATTGGCCAAAAGTGAAAGTGGCCTGGGGACCCCCAAGTCTGTGGCTGGCAACCTAAGTGAGGGTAACCTTGTTAGGCCTTTATCCTGTGGAGTTGATGCTTACTCCAGGAGGTCAAGGTCAAAAGTGAACTGCAGTATTGCATATGATATACCTACTGGACAATAATTATAATTTAAATATGTCCTTAGACAAATACTATAAGTATTCTGTGGCTTACAGTTTGTGGTGTGCTCTGGCAGCAGCATGGGTGTTATGTGATTACAAGAGATCAACGGCTGTCATCATTTTAAAATCATGGTTATGCTGGTGTGATGAATGACGTGAAAACCGTTCCAAGATGTCAAAAAGGACACGTTCCTCTGCACCAGCACGTCCTAACAGGGCTTAAAAAAGTAACATTTCCCTGCTATATTAAGCAGCTGTTACAAAGTTTAAAACATTTTCTGGGGGGGCAGCTGCCATCATTCAGGTGTTGACTAAAGCCCTGCCTAATACATCATCTCTTTAACCACTGCTCTGTGGGGCTTATTTTTATCATCCTCAAGCAATTCAAATGCTGGTCATCCAGAAAATTTATTCCTTTTTTTTCTTCCTACAGGCATAGGGAACAGAATTGAAAACACTGGCACAACTGAGCCAAAACAGATTTAAGAACATCTTTTTGTTCTAATGCAAACTCAATCTCTAAGCTCCTGTACCGTTGTAAACATCAAGGTTTGGACTAAAGCATTTTGGAGAGTCATTCCTCTTCTAACAACGTGTGATGTTCCAATGCCTAAGATTATTTTATCTGAAATACATTTTTCTGGATGTTAAGGTGTTATGTAATAATGTGTCTGGTCTTTGTTCTGGGTTCCTGGGTTGGAGGTTTTAAACGCTGGGCATGTCAACAGAAAAAAAAAGAAAATAAGAAACAGAATCTGGCATTCTTTAGGGAATGGTCAAATTAAGTTCTAGAGCCATTCCCATCCTTCATGACGCTGTAAAAGGTGGTCCCACTTCAGAGGTTGTAATGGGCTGAATGTCTGTGTCCCTCTCAAAACCAATATGTTGAAGTCCTAACCCTCAATGTGATAGTATTTGGAGGTGGACCTTTGGGAAGTAAGTGGATTTAGATGAAGTCATGAGGGTGGGGCCCCTAACAATGGGATTAGCATCCTTACAAAAAAAAGACAGTCTCTCTTTCTTTCTCTCTCTCTCTCTCTCTCTCCACACGCCCCCCACCTCAATCTCCCTCTTTCCCTCTCTCTCTCTTTCTCCCCTTCCCTCTCCCTCTCTCTCTCCATGCCCTTACACTGAGGAAAGGCTATGTAAGCATGCGGTGAGAAAGCGGTGGCCATCTGCAAGCCAGGAAGCAGGGAAGCAGGCCCTCACAGGAACTGAATCTTGCTGGCACCTTTATCTTGGACTTCCTAAGCCCCAGAACTGTGAAAAATAAATGCTTGTTGTTTAAGCCACACAGTCTGTGGTACTTTGTAAAGGCAGTCCAAGCTGACTAAGACAGTGATACACAAATTATGTCATTCTACAAGTCCCCTTGTGGGGTACTTGATCTCAATGCAACATCTCAAGGAAGTTCTAAATCCATAGGTCCAAGTTACATCCCATAAACCTGCATGATTTAACCCTTCTGGGTAATCCTAACACAGGTGATCTATAGAAACGCTAAGAAACACTTTCTAGTGCTTCTCCCCATAGGTCACCACTGTCACGGCACCAGCACATGCGGTCCACAGCTGACTGTGTTTATGGAGCTAAAATGGAAACACATCAGACCCACCAGATCTGTGGTATAGTGTTAGTGAGCAGTGAGTAATCATCACGGGTGATTTGTTATAAAAACCAATCAAAGACTCCTTGACTCTGCACATGCCAATCAAAATCAACTGATCGCGGCTTCTTTTTTCATTTGGAAAAAGGTCAAGCAGCTGCCTGTTTGCTTTTTTCTCTCCAGGGCCATTTTAGGAAGTTCATCTGCTCCAAACAGATGCTCACAAGTAGAATTGATCCTTGCAGAAAAAAATGCCTGGGGAGACTGCACGCCAGAGGTGACATATGTTAAACTATTTTACATTTCTGCTTTCCTTTATGGAAAAGAAAATAGGAATGGTAATTTCTTCTTTCAGTAATTTAAAATCAGGATAAAAATGTTTTGATGATAATGCTATATTTATAATGCTTTCTTTTTGCCATTGTCATGACATACATTTACATAGCACTTTAAACATGAATCAAAGAACTCACCTCCCTTATTCATTCAACATTTTGCAACTTAAAAAATTCACTTATATCTTTTATAGTCTTCATGATAATGCTTCAAACAGACAGGCACATAATTTGCTCCAAGAGAGACAGATAGTATTGGACTCAGACATAGATGAGAAATACGGCCTGGGTTAAAATCTCAGCTCTCCTACTTATTTGCCAAGTGGCCTTGGACAACTTAACTTCTCTGTACCTCAGGGTTTTTTTTTTAATCTGCATAATGAAGACAATAGGGCCCATTTCTTAACATTGTTATACAGATAACAAATTAATATTTCTAAAGTACCTGGCACATAATAAGCACTATTAAAAAGTTTGTGAAATAAATTTAAATTCAGTAAGCATTTAAGTGTTCACACATGCCAGGTCCTGAATGAGGACACAAAGACAGATTTATACCACAGTCTCTGTCCTCAAGAACCTCCCAGAGTAGTGTTGAGTGGGAGGCAGAATATTCTACAAATATAAAACAACTTCTTGGGTACCATAAAAGAGTAGTAAGAATGTGCTGGACTACAGGGAAGGGAAGAGAAGGAGATGAGAGCAGGTAGCAGCACAGGGAGCTGGTATTAAAGGATGAGCTAGAATTGGCCAGGTAAACTAGAAGGATGCGAGAGGAAAAAAGTTTGTTTTCAGGCCAAGGGTACCATATGTGTAAATAATAACAATACTGCCATGTCTTTAGTATCTATTATGGAAAAGGACTGTGCTAAATAAATTACCTACATTTTATTGAATCCTGACAACAGTACATCAAGGTTGGCCTCATTGTCATCCTTTTAAAAATTAAAAACTTGAGACTTAGAAAGGCTTACAGTATATTTTTTGAGACTATACAATAAATGGCAGAGCCCATCTGTCTCTGAGACTGGATCCGCACAGGCTGTTTCTCAGGCATTCCTCAATCCTGTAGGCAAAAGTCTGTGGCACAATCAGCGATTTTGTGAAGAAGGAGAGAGTTAAGGAAGGAGCAGGAAAGAGATGGAAGGTAAAAAGGACTTTTCATGTGCTGCTTCTGTGTTTAAGGATAGACTTGGGCATGTTGATATGCTGAGAAGTCAGCAGAGAGAGGAGATTTAGTAATAAGTGCTGATGCAGCGTCCATCCCATAAGACACAGAAGGTAACAGGATCCAGGGTAAAAGCTGACAAGCTTAGAATGAAGAGTGGTGAGCCAACTCTTGTTCTGAGCAAGGAGAAGGGAAAGATAGGCACAGGTGAGGCATATATGATGAAAGGGGGTGAAAAGCTGGGATTGGGACCAATCTAGAGGTCCTACGATGTTAGTCAGGAAAGTTGCCAATCAGTGGAAGATGCCCCCTCCACTCCTTCCTCACTCCAACAACATATACAGGGTGAGCACCCACCATTCTCTTTCACCCACCTCACGCCCCAGGTACCCTGCATGTGGTGCAGCTGCATATTAAAATGTTAACTTGCATTTGTTCTTCTCCTTTTCCTTGGTTATTTGAAGTAGGTCAGTTACTGTAGTATTTCCTTGACTCGGGGATTTTTCCAATAAGGAAAATAGATGCTATCTGAAGATTACAGCTCATGGAAAAAAATGAAATCATCGATGAGACTATGCAAGGGGTCTCTTAAGAATATCTCAATGGGGGAAATTTTTTCCCTCGGGACTAAAAACTTATGGAGGGGAGTGCCGAGGGGCAGCTGGGTGGAGGAGAGCAGCCACGCTCTGGGGACTGATGGCTACGCAGCTTGCTTGGAAAGCTGCATGCCAGGCAAAGAACAGTTCTTGGTAGCAGTAAAGAGTCTCATGCCCCAGGCATGGCTTACACTCCACAGCGGGGGTCGATGACCGCAAGTGTTCTGAGGCTCATAAGACCCAGGCAGGGCCTTGACTTCACCTGGGAGGGGCAGGGTAAGGCCCAATAATACATTTACCAGCAGGGACAGAGAATTAAAGTCAGATTTAGGTTGATTTAAGCAAAAGAAAATAAAGGCATATTTCTTTGCCTCTGAGTTAATAGGTTGCAAGTCAGATTCAATACGGTGTTCATTTTCCTGCTCTAAATACAAACCTAGCATTTTCATTGTGTGTGTTTCCTTACAATGCCTCCACCACCCCAGTGATTTTCCTTACTCTAGAGACTCTGAATGCCCAAAGCATGTCCCTTTGTCTCCCATTAAAGATGTCCTGTACATGTGTGCACATTCCATTAATCTGCAGGCTCTTTGAGAGGACTTCATTCATGACTGAACCCTTCCTACCACTATAAACTTGCTATGTGCAAAGTCTGACACTCATGCACATAGCAAGTTTATAGTTTAAGTCTTATATCATTTTTTCACTGAACAAATGGACTAATAAAATATTCAATTTAACATTAGTGAGCTTTAGTTCCTTAAAGAATTATAGCTCAGGATCTATAGGTCATATGTTTAAAATTCTGTTAGAACTTTTCCTCACCCAAAGCATGATTCCTGAAGATGAAGAATTATTTACCCAGTAGATTCAGTTTTGCCTGCTGTCAGATTAATTAGTCAGCAAAAGATGAAGCACCCACTTTCGAGTGTCAGCTAAGCAGCATCTAGGCATAGTTTTACATCCTGAAAATGGGAATACAAATATTTTCAAGATTACTGTAAGCCGTGGTGAATGGTGGGCTGGGGACAACTCTGCAGACATGAGAGAACTTTATTTATGTGTTTTTCTGTGGTACTAAGCTAGATGTCATCTGTCATCCTATAATCATGAGTAAGAGCAGAAAAACCCATTTGCACCTATCAGAATGTCCCAGCTACATTCTTCAGTTGTCTTGTTCTAAATTTGTACCCCTTTCTTTCAACGAAGCTGGAAAGGTTTTGCAAAGAAGCCCAGTACAAGAGACTGATGCCAGCAACTCTTATCGGATTCACTCATTATTGGCTCCATGCAGGCAATGCTATAGAGCTTTTCAGGGTGTTTGCATTTCTAGATCCAGCAAGCAAATGAGGAAGGGGCCAAAGCAGCTAGTAGACAAAATAAGAGAAAGTCAAAGTCTAAGTTCTGAGAAGAAGGGTTGCTTTTCTTTCAAAAGCTAGTGTATCACAGGGAAGCCACAATGGGATTGTGGAGTGGGAAGAAGTGACTGCAGCCCAGAGACTGCTGGACTATGGCGCAAAGCCATGAGACCGAACTTCACTATTGTCTCAGTCACCCAACCATGCTGGTCCTTCACTTCCTAACTATAATGGAGATAAATTATTGTCCTACAGACTTTATAGCCATGCTTCTTAAACTTTAAGGCTAATGGTTTTAGTAAATGCAAATTCTAGCTCAGTGGGTCCGGGTGGGGCAGTTCTAACAAGCTCCTGCATGATGCAGATAGCTGTTTTGTAGACCTGATTTTGATAACAAGGCTATATAGGTCTGCAGAGGAGACTGAATAAAGAAAGGGGTAAGCAAACGATTTATGAACTGTAATGCATTCGAGAAAGCTATGATAATTAGTAGTAATAGAAACAGGTACTTTCTCTGGGTCTACTTCAATACAGTATTTCCTAGAGGTGCTTGCGCAGACAGCCCCCCCCCCACCCCCTGAAGATCTGAACCTGTTTTAAGGGCTTCCCCACCCTCTTCTACCTCTCATTTTGTTCCCAATGTGTTGGTTCCAGCCCAAAGGCTGACCTATCCCTCTCACAGGAGAAGCGAGATTAGCTTTTTCCAGAAGGCAGTAGGCTAATTCAGTGATTTGGCAACTCAGTGAACCCCTAAAGGTTACTTGAGGGGAGAGGGGCCCAAAGAATCTTGAGGAAAAACACACAGCTCCCTTAAAAACGAAACAGAGTCTGGATCTCCAGCAGTTCTTCAGAAGTATCCACTGGACTCACATTGTTTTTGAAAACCAGATAAAGAGAATTTCACCTTTTGTAAACACATTTACATTTTTGTCTCTCTCATCAGCAACATGAGGCTCCTGCAACATCAAAAGAGATGTTCACATTTTCCAAGGGAAAATTATTGGTACTGTCCCGAGTTTGTGGCATATAAGGAAATTTTCAACAGGTCAACTCCCAGCCCCAGTTCAGAATTCCAGAGTATTCATTTTTAACCTGGCAGACTCAGACGTTAGTTGTCTAAAGGAATGCTTATAGTAGAAAGCACCCAAAATTAGGGAGAGGGTGGACTGACCAGTCCCAGAGATGTCCTCTTGCACATCTGAGATTTGACTGTGATGGAAGCTACCAGTCAGGAGAAATGGAGCATAAGGACTGAAATGTATCATGGGCTCACCAAACCTCATCTCCTTCTGACTGACTTCAAAGGCCTCTTTGCTGCTGGGCAAGCCTGCCAGGCTCACTCCTATCTCAGAATATTTGCTGTTCCCTCTACCTGGAATGCTGTTTCCCAGGATGGGTCCTTGCTTTCTCATTGTTTGATCCTTTACCTATTCAGGTCCTTGTCTACATGTCACCTCTTTAGTAAGGTCTTCCATGACCTAACTAATTAAAATTCCCCATTGTCTACTGCAAATTGGTACAACCACTATGGAAAATAGTATGGAGGTTCCTTAAAAAACTAAGAATTGATCTACCATATGATCCAGCAATCCTTCTACTGGGTATTTGCCCCAAAGACTTGAAAACTCATATCTATAAAAATATTTGCACACTAATGTTCATAGCAGCATTATTCACAGTGGCCAGAACATGGAAGCAACTAAAGTGTGCTACGATAGATGACTGGCTAAAGAAGCTGTGGTACATATATACAATGGAATATTATTCAGCCATAAGAAGAGATGAAATACTGCCATTTACATGGATGGAACTCGAGATAATCATGCTAAGCAAAATAAGCCAGACAGAAAAAGTTGAAAATCACACTTATATATGGGATATCAACCTAAAAGCAACAAACAAACAGGACAAACAAACAGAAACTCATTAACACAGACTATAGACTAGTGGTTACCAGAGGGTAGTGGGTGGGGGAGGAGGAGGAGGGAGGTAGACAGGGTAAAGGGGGTCAAATATAGGGGTAAGGGAGGGCGAAGTGGGTAAGGGGTTCAAATATATGGTAGCTGAAGAAAACTGGACTCTGGGTGTTAATCACACAATAGAATATACAGATGTCAAATTATAATGTACACCTGAAAATTATATAATTGTATTAACCAATGTTACCCCCAATAAACTCAATTAAAAAAAAAAATAAATAAATAAAAATAAAAATAAAATAAAATTCCCCATTGTCTACGATCATTCCCTACCCTCCTTTTCTACTCATTTTATTTTTCATGGTACTTTTCACTATCTGACATAAAATGTTTCACTCATTTGGTAGTTTCTCTTCCGCCGAGATAAACTCCATGAAGTGAGGAAATTTGTTTCCTTCACTTGTTCATGTAGACCAGTGCTTAGTACACAATAGGTCTCAACAAATACTGGTGAATTAATAAATAAATATTTTAATTCATTACATAATTAATTAATAATGGGATTACTGAAATGTTGAATCACAGATAATATGGCTGCTCACCACAACTATGTATATGAGCTTTTCTAACAGTTATTTACTTAAAAAATTCAACATTCTGGTCTGGGAGATAAACAAAGCTAGTATATCAAAGTTCTGTTCATGGTCAGCAGCTACGTAGCCAAAAAAAATTTATAATGGTCTCTTTCCTAGCCTTAATCTCTGCCGCAAAATCTATTGACATTTCAGCAGATTATTAAGTCTCTTCCAGACACCAACATTATGTAATACCAAAAGAAAGAAAAGCAATGGTTTCATATATAGCAATAACAAGAAAAATATTTACTGAGTGTTAATTATGTGTCTAGGACTTGAAGGGCATAAAGATGGCTAAACAGAAACTTTCACTCTAACAGAACTTACAACCAATAGCAAGAATAGAAAAGACAGAAATACAGTGAAAAGTTAAATATCAATCAAAAAGATATATTAGATTCCTACATTGAGCAGGAATGATAAATTCTAATATTCCTACTAGGTTTATAATTTACCTTTGGTTCTCTGCAGATTTGAAAGGGTTAGATACTTGCCAAAAATGATCAAATAGCAACAGATATTCTACTATCTTTTTAATCTTTTTCCAAAAAGTGGTGATCACTCCCATTTTTCAAAGAGAAACCACAAAACATCAGTGAGAAGACCTGAATTGCAAACAGCTTCTCAGCCTTTCAGAGTATGCATCCTATCGTTCTCTTCCTTTTTAAATATTATAGTCCCTTTGTCCCTTTCAGAAAAACTTTGTTATGTTAATACTAAAAAGAGAATTATGTGTCAAGAGCAAGATGTCTTCCCTCATCCTGTCTAAAGATGTGTGGGATAACTTTGTCTTTGTCCTTAAAAACCTGTAGTCACTGTTTCCTAATGAAATTCTATAACACATTTATAACTTTCAGGTGTTTTTTTTTTTTCCCCATCTCATTTCTGGTTTCTAATCCTCAACTGCCACCAAATACCGGCCACATCTTTGTTCCAGATTCAGGTTTTACATCTGTCAGAAGAAGGGTTGGGCAATACTATCCATGTCATTAGCAACTCTATCGCTTTGTTATGCCTTAGCGTTTTCCACAAGGAAATCTGTTTGGACGTCTCTGCCCTTTCCTTTCCTACACAATTTAAAGTTGTAGAAAAGAAGTGATTCAGTGGTGATCATGGCTCTCAGGAAGCTACATACCTAATTGGACATTAACACCACTTCTGGGTGTGAAAAATGCCAAGTAATAACTGTTTGATTGGGGTAGGGTACAAGATACTCCTACTCATTTATTTCTAGCTCGGGAGAGAAGAGCACAGTGATCTAAGACACATAACAAACATTCCATGAGTTTTAACTGTTAATCATCTATAATTAACAAATCTATTCTTCCTTAGCCACACTGGCAGAAAGCCACTGATCTCACAGAATAAGCTGCAATGCTTGGAAATAAGTGCATTTCCCAATTTATCCCAAGCTCGCCCTCCCATCCCAATCATTACCTTAACTTTGTGTAACGCCAGTCAAATCCACTGCACATCAGATCACAAAGTATTCAGAAGTAGTGAACAAAGATGGAAAACCCCTGACTTATGATTCAATAGACCTTTATGTAAGTTCTCTCTCCACCACTCTCTCTGGCTTCCAGTTCCTTCTCTACAGGATGAGGGGTTGGCGAGACAATTCCTTCATTTTTTGAGTCAGTTATTTCATTGTACATAACTATTTTCATTGCAGAATAAATTGCTTGAATCTCTTGGCCCCTAAAGTAATGATAGAACTTAAAGATGACCTGAGGGATCATTTTATTGAGACATAACAAAAAGTAATTTAAAAAAACCAATGGTCATCAATTCTTGTCTTCAGAAATGAATTAAGATTCAGCAAGAGTCCCCTTGCTGAATCCCTGCTATGTGCCATTATCACTAACATAGAACCAAAAATTCTCCTTTCTGAGTGGAAGCGGAAACTACAGTACTCCTCATAAAATCACTTCAGAAGCCTAAGTGGTCATTAGCATATTTCCTGAGTACTTTCTTTTTCAGGTTAAAAAACTTCGATTCCTTAACCTGTCATTAAAATGCTCATTTTGTACACGGACACGCTCTATTTTTTCTACGTACTTCTAAACTGCAGAGTTTGAACATGAAGATGATGCTTTAAAAATATCTAAATAATACAGAATATAACTATAGATCACATTCATGAACCCTGAAAAATATACTTCTTTTAATAAAAGATGCACATATTTAACTTGCTTACATAAAATAAAATTAGAATTTTACTTTGCAATAAAACAAACAAATAATATCCTGTAGCATCATAATAAAAAGATATATTTAATTGTTTAAAGAGTTTTTTTACTAAAAATGAGGCAGACATGAAGCATTGACTTCTTAGCACCATGTTTCCTCATTTCATGAGTGGAAGTCACTTAACATATTTGAGTAGATACATTATTAAAAGCATTTGGTACCACAAAAGAGTCATGCTTTCTTGGAATATTACCATTTCACAGTATTAGTAACTTTGGATACAGCATTAATTATTTTAAAAGGCATTCACAGGAAAAATACAGTGTGAACAGCAAAACAGAGACTGAGATCATTTTTGTTATCTCTCATTTCCAACGAAGTTCTACTTGCTGCAGTGTTTAAACAGACTCCGGGCCGTGATATAGGGACAAAGATCATGCAGGAGACCATGATTACAATCCTGATTCTGTACTTGAGCAAGAAACTTCTTTTGTGAAAAATAAAAAATAAACTTTTTTTTAAAGGCATATTGTATTTATTATCCATAAAGTTAGGCAGTCTAACTAAGGATTCCTCTAGCTTTGTGATCACAAACCAATGTGCTTTAAATATGAGATAAATTCACCCTAAAATATAAGTGGAATGAAATTCTTATATTACATAACTTGGAGATTTTCTTATAGTTTCTCATTCAAAAAGGGGATGGTTAATTAGATGATATTCATGCTCAAACATAAAAAAAAAAAAATTCCTGACAAATCACTTTCAACAAAACGTTCAGAAATTTGAAAGAGTTGATTATAGGTACTCGCCTTGGTTTGTAAAGTAACAATATTATTTATTAGTATTTTCTCTACATCCGTTAAGCTTTCAGAGTTTCATAGGGATTTCAAACTGATTCCTGAAAGATGGTATCCTGTTTTATATCTGACAGAGTCTGTGTAATATTTAAATAAGATAGTATATGGGGAAATGTTTATAATCTATAAAGCATTTTGAAGATGCTATATTTTTTACCTTCCCTCCAGCTCCTCAGCAAAATTCATCTCTCCTTATCTTGTACTACTGGAACTTTGTTTTACCTCTCTTATCATTTTTAACACATGCTCTTTTCTATACTAGATCAACCATCTCTTCTAACAGAAATTGTCGTAGTCATGCATCTACAGTGATTAGCAGAGTATCAGGTTTTTTAAAAAATACTCAATAATTTTTGGTTCAAGGAAAAAAAATAACAAATTTAAAGTTACTAGAGAATATGTCGCAACCAAATGTGCTTTAGGTGTTGTAGATATGATTGATTTCTCATACAGAATTTCATTCATTATTAATACTTAGCCTCTTCTTTAAATATTCACATTGCTCTGAGAGACAAATAGAAAAATTTAGTGGATAGAAGATTCCACTGGGCCTTTACATTGCTCAAAAGATTAAACTTTATCATTTTTCTTAAAATCGTGCATTGAAAATATATTATTTAGGCTCATAATTGGTAAGACTTCTGAATAAATAATCTAAACTTGATAACACCTTTAAATAAATAATAATCTCTTATCACCTATACTCAAAAAAACTCTAGATCTTTTTTTAAGCTGGAAGAGTCTCTAGGTCATCACGTCTTTAGCCCACATCATATTACTGATGACATAACAAAAGCACATGAGGTAAAGTGACTTTGCCAAGGTCACAGCAAATCAGTGACTGAGGGCTGAACAACCCCAGGATGGATTCCAGATCACCTGACTCCTGACTCCAGCCCAGTACCATTTTCTTCTTTCCTGTCCTCTCCAATTTATTCATCCAGAACTAACTGACCAAGCAGAAACAACTGGGAATAGTCAGACTTCTATTTATAACAACTTGCTTTATTATAGTACTATATGGTTTACAAAGTGCTTTCCCTAGACTCTCTCTCCTTGAGAGTCTATTGAAAACCCTAGAGATAGGACATTTACTTCCTTTTACAATAAACTAAGGCCTAGAAATGGAAAGTGATATGTCCAAGGTCACTGAGCTAAATCTGAACCCAGTCTTTCTTACTACAAATCTAAAACTGTGTACATAAAGTGTCAGGAATCTCTGTTTCAAAGATACAATCTGGTAAAACAAAATAATTATTCCACTGTAATCTTCATTTGCATCCTATTATGCCAAGGGGCCTACCCCACTAACTTTGTGAAAAGTTTATGAATATAAAGGCTGATTTCAAAAGGACTTTAACATAACGAGATGAATAACCCATGTAAAATAGATGAATTGAGAAACGGACAGGACAGCCAACAAAATGCATGTCTATCAAAATGACTTAACATCAAAGACAAGAAAGTCCTTCTTTACCTATTTATTTCAGCCTCTACTTTTGAGCTGAAGAAACTGAAACACCTTCACCTCCAGCCCCCAGAAAATAGAAATCCGGAAGTATCTTGAAGAACAAAAGTTACGGTAGTTGTGGCTCTACCACCCCTTCGAACCAATACAGAAGTCTGTTTGTTGACACTCGCAAAAGGTCCTGAGAAATACAATATGTACTAAGATCAGGAATGTAACTAAAGACAAGCATTAGAATGTGAGAAGGTGTTCAGAGCAGTCTTCATGGGAGCTGACAAGGAACAACACATCTCTGCTGGAAGGGAGGAGAAGCGGAAGAGTGGTGACAAGGTACATGCACAGAAAAAAATGAAGAATCATGTCATTCTCCATTGCACAAGGAGAGGAACAACAGAGAAGATAATTTTATTTCTCATTTTTTAGAAACAGCAGAGAAATGACTTCTAACAAAGTAAAAGAGGAAGTTTTTATGCACAACTAGATTTCCCAAGGGATGAAGATTGATAGTTCTCTTCCATGGTCAACAAGAAGTTAATTCAGAGTGAATATGATCTCTTATAGGAATCTATCTGAGCTTCGGATGAGATTTGAGTGATATTTCAAACAGAAGGAAGGGGAAGTGAAGACTGTCTGCTACATGTGTGTCAGCACACATGCGTGTTACATGTGTCTATACAGATGGGGGTATAAAGTCTTTAGCTATTTTATGCCCAGGATATAACAAAAAGTGCTATGAAAATAAATTATTATTATTATATATCAAGGGCTTTATATTTTTATTTACGCAGTTAACTTTCTTTCATATACTTAATACGTGCCAAGTCACTGGGATTACAAAGAAAGACAGAGCCTTTGCCTTCATGACGGTCACATTCTAGAAGAGAAGTTGTGATGTGCATCCAAAGAAATATACTACATAGTGTAGAAAGAAATCAACACTGCAATGGATTCACAGGACCAGAGAGGGAAAGACTTTCTCAGTAGAGAAGGACCAAGATAAATTATGAGAAAATTACAATCTAATTATTTGTAGATATAGAAACTTAATGTACTTAGGAAAAAAATATTGTAAGATCTGTTTCAAGTTGTCACATGTTGTTTTAATGAATATTTTATTTGTTAGTATTATGCTATTGATAAAGAACTGACTATTGAACAATATGTTTCTATAGATCTTAGCTTACCCATAATACACTATTTACAAATAGTTGTCATGAAACCATAAATTTAACAGAACACATTACATTTTTAAGTATTCATTGAAGACAACATTCACCACCTCTCCAAAATGTTTAAATTCTATGTTTGTACATCTGTTGTGTGCTTTCAAGACAATGTAAACATGGAAAAATCTCAAAAAAAAATACTGTAAAATGGCACAACCATGCTTCATTTGGGAAACTGTACCCTGAATTTGCTGAGTAAATTTAAATTCAATCAATATTAACCTGTGTAAATAAGCAGAGCTTGGTTCTTCCAGATTAAGACCTGAGGCCCTGCTTTCAAAAGAAGTAATGAGAACTCCAAGTCACTCTGTCTTTATGACATTACATTACATAAAAGAGTTTGAAGTCCTGTACCTATGTCCAAAGCATAGTTCCTTCTTTTGAATTATTCTTTTTAAAGAAACCCTCAGGAGTTTTCAAAACTAGTACTTCCAGACCTCTGAGACTCAAACTTATTACTTAATAATTTTAATCATATTTGTAAATAACTGGGCTTTAAGATGGAGTACAATATGTTTTAGTGAATAGATAAATACTATGAGAATCAAGACACCTGAGTTTCGATCCAGGTTTTACCAGGACTGAGTTACTATTTCCTCTAAATAAAGGAGCTAAAAATGACTTAGGAAGTCTCTTCTGACCATAAAGATTTTATTACACTGTGGGAAGTTAGTAACTTGCCAGCTATGAATTCGGAAGAGGATTTTTCTGAGAAATTATTACTTGAATTGTAAGAAATGAGATTCATTTCCACCGTGAATATGAAGGCAGACTTAATCACTCCCACCCCTTAGAGCCTCTAGCACTTGTTAATATCTCCATTATGGCATTTACCATATTGCATCTTTTTTATCATTATTCAAATCAATTTTTTATTTTAAAATTTATTTTTATTGAGATTTAAATTACATGCCATAAGATTCATCTTTCGAAACTATAAATTCTACCATACTGCATCTCGAGCAGTGCTGTCTGTCTTTCATGCTAACGTGGAAGGTTCACGAGGTCAGGAACTATCTCCTATTCAATTTTTGCCAACGCCCAGTAATGCATTACTAGGATAAGTATCCAATGGATGCCCAGGTAATGGAAAAATAAATGTCAAAGAAACTTTAAAGAAATGGTCTATCATGATCTTCATAGTTCCCTTAATCTTGTAACTCTTTTACAGTATTCACGTGGTGTTTTCTCATAGGAAGACTATTTTAATGACACCGATGCCTGACAACCTAAGTATGTTGGATAAACAGAGGAAGCTAGCCTGGGCACTGCTGAGATTTCCACAAAATGCTATCTCCAGGACCTCTGAGCTGAGATGATCTTTCTGCAAGATTATTTAGTATCTTTTGATAGTAAAGAAACTTCCAAGTAAAGATGGGGAAATTGAACACAGGCTTTTACTTTCATTTCTATCTGAAACACCATTAAACATACAACAAAGGGGTATGTGTATGTTTGTGTATGTGTTTGATAAGTCTATGAAGATGGAGAAAAAGAAAGAGAATATAACAACAACCAAATTTTAGAAATGAGATCTCAGCTGGTGAAAATCCAAAGGATTTAGCAGACCAGAGAAAGCTGAATTCTAAGTCAGCAGTGGGGAAAGACAATCAACAATCTAACTTAACTTAACTTAACTACAGAATCTTCAAAAATTTCAACAGTTGTAGCACCAGGTTTGTCTAGAAGTAGGGTGAAAGGGAAAGGGATAAAATATGCACAACTGGTGAAAAGTTTGTTTTTAAGAAAGTATTATAATTTCCAAACCTCTCCTGAACATTGAGCATCTAGAGCATCTAGACAACTGCCTTCACCAATCCCAGTAGAAAACTGGAAATTTATTCTTTGTAGCGAACAGAACAGAAGCTCTCTGTCCGGGAAGCAGAGTAAGTACCACGTTGAAAAATGAGAGATTAAGAGAACATGTATACACTGCTGAGATCCATAAAATCCTGGCAGCCAGGTCTTTACCACCCAGGCAGGAGAAAGAGTCTTCTTTGAGGAACCTTATAAATAATAAGAGGTAAGACCTAAAGATACTGATATCGGGAGTTCGACAGTGAAAAGCCTACCAAGATCACCCTAAAACTAAGATCATTGTCAACAAGCTCCACCCATATGCAAAGAGCTTCCAGCAACCTTTTTAGCTTCCCATACCAACTCTTAAATCTGAACAAGTTACCACATATAAAAATATGTGCAGAAAGTCTGTAACATGAAAGACAGAAATCAAAACAGTAAAAAAAAAAAAAAAAAAGGTTTACTAGAAACAGGTCATAGAAGCAGAAAAAAACTTTAAAAACTTTAAAAAATATATTATATTCTCAGCAAGGTATTAGAAAATATTGCCTCTGTGAAACAAGACAGCATAAAATAAAATGGAACATTCAAAGAAAACAAAAAAAATAAGGATCTTGGACACTATAGTCTGATATCAGAAATAAAAAATAAAACCTAACAAAAAGACTAAAAGATAATATTGAGCTTATCGCCTAGAAAATAGGGGGGAAATGCAAAAGAGATGGAAAATAGGCAATAAAACATATGAAAAATAAAAACATAAAAACATAAATTTAGGCTATCAATATCTTAGTAACAAGATTTCCAAAGAGTTGGAACCAAATAACAACAACAAAAAAAGAAACAAAGCATAAGAAATTATCAAGAAAAAAAATTCAAGAAAAATTTCTAGATGTAAAGAATATGAGTTTCCACATTTAAAAACGCTTACTAAATACCTATCATAATAGGTGAAAATGAAACCACAAGAAGGCAAATCTTTATAATCTGTCAGAGTTCTGGGGAGAAGTATAAATCTTACAAGTTTTCAAAAATAAGAAGTCAAGTATGTTCAAAAAACAAGGAATCAGAACCATCAGACCAGAATAAAAAACCAGAAGAGTGAAGATATTTACAGGGGTGGTATGTAAATTCTGAAGGAAAATTATTTCAAAGAATAGAATTCTATACCTAGCCGAATCATTTTTTCAAATATGAGGAAAGAATGGAGACATTTTCAGATATGCAAAGGCCCAGAAAATTAACTACTATGTATCCTTTTTGCCCACCAAAAACAAATGAATGAACTATGAAAGAATATAGAGCATCAGGAAAGCAACAGATCTGAGCAAACAGACCTGAAGAGATTTTTCCAGGGTGATAGAAAGAGAAATTCCAGAATCAAATCGGGGCATAGAAGGAAATCAGAAGGTTCTGAGAGAGATTACTTCAAGAAGATGAAACTGATTTTAAAAATCTGTGCATCTGAATATGTTGAGATGAGACTCAGACCATTGGCAGAGACTCGAAACTAAATAGTGTATGTGGAAAGCTGAGCAAACAAAAAAACAAGACAGCTATCAAACACAGGGGGAAAAAAAATCTTAAGAGGAAACAAAGAGTAATCATAGTTTAACTTGGCTTAGTCATGAAAAGTATTTACCTAGTCAAAATAATATAACTACTAAATACTAATCTAAATCCAAATAACAATGTAACAGCCCCGGGAAGGTGAGGCGATGGAAAGGATGTCATTGTGAAAATGTGATGATGAGAGAGATGAAAACTTAATTTCTATGGTGGGACATCAAAAATAAGACTGAGAAACTGAGAGGCAATAAAAAGAGAATATTATTTAGAACACAAAGACAAATATCAAAGCGATGAGAGTGTCTCTGGAGAGAAAAAAAAATTGAGAAAGGGGATGAGGAACTGTTATCTTTGATAATATACTTTCCATGTGGCAAAAGTCACATGTAAAAAAAGAAAAGGAAGAAATCACCTCAAATTTTATTCATAAGGAACTGTTTTTATACCTCTCCTGCTCTAGAAACATCTCTGAAGGAATGAGTTGCATAGGAGGATGCAGTGTGTTCCCTGACACCCTCACATCTTTACTAAGACATAATTCAATGGTCATAATTCAAAGGCCGCTCAGAGAAAGGACAAGGCTGTCCTTGCCATCTAACCGCTCCTTATAATTATCAGATTAAAATCATCCGCCCACCCTCATTTTCAAAATTTATTCATAACCCTTTCACCAGTCTTCTCTATAGAAGGTGGTATTCTAGATTTCAATAATTGATTATGGCTGTCCAATTTGGCCGTATCTACCTAAGTTTTAAGGCTTTGACCTAAAAACAATGTTTTTTTTAGGGTTACCATATTTCATGTTGAGTTACAACTAAAGGCTCAAAATGGAAATACTTGAGTCCATTTAAACAATTAAGCAAACCTTAATCCATCCGACTCAGCAAAAGCTTGTGGCTATGATTTTGTGCCAGAGGTTGTAATAAGGCAGTTTTGAGATATTTAATGACAGCTGCATTTCATTGAGTGCTTAATATATACCAGGCGATGTGGTACATACTTTCATATATTATCTCATTTAACCTTCAAAATGACTCTATGAATAGATATTCTTATTATCTCCATTATATAGATGAGATAATACAGGGTTAGGGAGATTAGGAACCTTGCCCAGTATCTACAGCTAAGAAGTGGACAGACAAAAATCAAAACCAGAATTGGGTTCAGAAACTGCTCTTTTAAATTTCCTTGTGTTTTCTGAAGAAGGACAGCCAGAATATCAAATTACAGTGATAGTAAAGTTAAAGACAAACATAATTCCTACTTGAGTCTTTATATACTTAAAGATAGGAAAGTCTGAGGAACATCTTATAACATAGTTGCATAGTATTCACATAACTTTGGCCTATCATTATAATTTTGAAACTTGATAATAATTTATAGATTTTTGGGGAGCCATTTTTAAGCCTAATGCATTTCAGATAGATTCTTTAGACCATTTCCCTAAAATATCAATCTGTAAGTTTTAATATAAAAACTTAGGGCGGGGGGGAGCCAAAGTGAAGAGAAATGAAACTCACTATTCATTAAGCAAGGGATGTGTGTCAGCAGTAGAGGTTGGCAAAAGTCACAGAATAAAATACTGGACCACAGCATATCCTCTCGCCATGGCAGTGTGCTTATAGGTATGCCTTGCTTTGTATAGTAGAGGTTTTCTATAAAAGCTAGGGAATAATTGAAGCTTTGCAAGTAGAATTATACTTTAAAAGCCTACATTTTTGAAATGTAGTATCTCACCTACATTATATAATTTGTAACGTCTTCACAATTTTTGCCCAGTCTTTTTTTCACGACTTATCATTCACGTATCCTTGTTCCCAACCCAACCTGCTTATGAGAGCAAGGACTCTGACATGTCACTACTATACTCAGCACCTATAACAGTGTCCAGCATAACAAATATTTGTTAGATGGATGAATTAACCCATCACTTAATCTTTTCCTAGTTGCTACATGTATATTAATGACTCTCTATCTTTACTTATACTATGCCATCAGCCTGGAATACTTTCCCAGTGTTTCAGTCCCATCCCTTCTACAAGACCAAGCTCAAATGCCAAGTCCTTTTTTTATATTCCCACAGATTATATTACTATATCTGGTATAATAGTAGAGATTATAAACCTTGTCTTTTTCATTGGGTCTTGGACTATAATACGTAACCAGAGCAATCTACACAGAAGATATGATAGTAAAAGTAAATGTAAAATTTAATCTAAATTTTTATGTGCATTGTCAGTTGTCAGCTTTTCTTAGGCTTCTGTTTGTATGTCTTCGAAAGCTTGTCTGTGAGGTCTTTGTGGGGTCAAAAATCGTGTCGTTTTTCACGTCTAGTCCTTATGATAAGCATTGGGCAATGCACAGATAAATGGATAAATGGATCCAAACATGGATCTTTATATAATTAACTAACTGGTGTGTTTGTGGGAAATGCTGAGGTGATTTTCTAGATGTGATCTTGTTTGCTCTTTTAAACTGTAGAGTTCCCCCATAAGACTGCTACCCCATGATCCCTTATTCTGACATCCTTCAATAATCAGCAAAATATACATTTATTTCTAGACATAATGGCCAAGTACAAAGAATCTTAGACTAGGTTGTACATACCAGTGTTTCTCAAAGTGTGATCCCTAAACTAGCAGCATCAGCAGCCCTTGGAAACTTTTTAGAAATACAAACTCTTGGGCCCACCCCAAACCCACTAAATCAGAAACTATGGGAATGAGACCCAAAAATCTGTGTTTTAACGAGCTTGCAAGTTATTGTGATGCACACTTAAGTCTGAAAACCCCTGTTCAGGCACACTGGGCAAAAAGTTGTCCTTACTATTCTGGCATAAACAATGAAATATTTCCTGGAGCTAACCAACGATGTCAACATTCCGATCACAATAGTCAAGTTTTCTTTTTTCAGGAAACTAGATTTCATTTTAGATCCGACAATGGGAACAAATTAGTAAAATTCTAATCAAAAAGATCAGTGGATGTCACTACTATCAATTGATGTCACTACTTTAACTTTTATAGCATGACAAACCAGTCTGCTATAAAAACTATCCTTTAAACCATATACCACACAGCTATGTGGCATCCTGGTTGTCCCAGAAGAGAAAAATAAGTGAACTAGAACTAGGAAGGTGAAGTAGAAAACTAATGAAAGCAGCAAGGGTCAGCAATCTAAAGAAAAGTATGAAAAAACAGAACCAGTTCTAGACCAATCACGGCTGGTAACAAAGGAGGAAGGAGGGGAAATGATAAAGGAAAGAAGGAATATGGTAGTAAGAGTAAGTAAGAAGGTGGCAGCTTCCAGTATGACAAGGTAGAAATCTTGCCATGTATCAGAAATGTCACAAAGGGTACAAAAGATACCAAAAGCTGCATCTAGTTCTATGTAAAGGAGCTAACATGATAGTGGGGAGTTTAAGGCAACAATCCAACCACACACAGGAAGAGAGGAAGTAGTAAGCCTAAGTAAGGGTTAAATAGCAACCATGAAAGCAGCAGCCGTTATTATTGAGTACTGATTTTATGTTTGGTTCTTTACATATATTCTCTTTATTTGTCCCATTAATCTTGAGAGAGCCACTGTACAAATTAGGATGCAAAGACACAGAGATATATATCTTATTCAAGTCATAGGGATTAATAAGTTGCTAGTTATGTATGTGATTTTAAGTTTTGTAATCTTTCTACCATAGTACTGACCTTCCCAGATGGGCAGGGCACATATTCAAGGTGAGGTGAGAAAAGGAAGTCGAGACCCCATGCTTACTTAAGTTCCTGAGGTTGGAAGCCAACCTAAGGCACAGGACATCAGTGGGTTCTTTCTCAGACTCACCTGACAGCAGGCAGAAACTCTTAATAATTCCCCAAGTTTGGCTCTCACTGGCCCAGGGCTTGGGGGAGACTGAGCCTGCAGAGATCAGGTATTCTGAAGGTTAATATAATGTACACTAAATTTTAAGTGTATGTACACAGCTGGATTAGGTTTTCAGGAACTAAGGAAGGTTAATTGACTTATCAGACTTCAAAAAAGTATACCTTAGATATTCACTAGTGGTTAAGCTCACAGACTCTTAAGCCAGTCTTCCATTTTCTACCTGTTTGATCTGGGCAAGTTACTTAACGTCTCTATACCTGGGTTTTTCACTCCCTAAAATAGGGATAACAATAATGCCTGCCTCATTGGATTGTTATAATGACTAAATGAGTCAATATATGTAATAATACAGTGCTTGGTACACAGTAAATGCTACATAAGCATTACTTCAAAAGACTCAGTTATTTCTTTAATGTCCTTTCAATGTTTCACATGAATAAAGCATGAAACCATGAAGCATGAAGAGATTTGTTTGAGTTCAGTTTAAGTAGGTTTGTTTAAAAATTTATAACTGAATTTAACACCTAATGTACTATGCTTTATTTTTAAACACTGTAATAAAACATTGATAAAAGATTCAAAAAAGAAAAATAACTCATAATTCAATTGTCATTACCCAAATATTGCCACTTTTTGCATTTACCATCTACTCTTTTTCATGAACATATAAATTTTATATTACTGTCATCAATACGTAGATCTACATCACTATTTTTTAATAATTATATCACAATTATTTCTGATTATAACTTATGTTCATAAACATGTTAATGGCTGTTAAATAGTTCATTGCATCACTAAATTTTATTATTTACACAATCAAGAAATTCAGCTTATTAACCATGAAACTCTTAGACTTTGGATAACTTTAATCTGGAAGTAAAAACTTCTTCTATCTAAAATGATCAGTAGCCAATCAAACATTAGAAGAGTTGGTTATTGGTTTTTAAATTGTTAGAAGACAATGAAGAACTGAATGCAATTATTTTTGAATAATATATTACTAATGATTGAAAACTAAAAGAAAAGCAAATCTCCTTTCTATAATGTCAGTAAAACACTCAGCACTTGGACTCTCGGCGATCTTCCGTTTGTTTTTTCTTTTTTTAGGGGGGATGTGCTGGTGAGGGTTGAGAGAGAGCAGGAAATCATATACACCAAATCAACTTCACATATGAATGATATATAAATAATAATGATATATAAATAATCTTAATTGTAAAGTAGACACGTGAGGATTTAAAAAAAAAGTCACACATACACAAAAACATGATGTGCAATCTGCTGAGTCCCTACAATCCACTGTCGTCCCTACATAAACACTCAAAAATGTTGGTTCCTACAATCCCAGAGATGAAAAGAATCTTGCCTCTAATCCACTCTTGTTTCACAAGTAAAGAAACAAGGTCAGAGAAAAGTGACCAGGCCAAACTTACACAATGAGTTGGGACAGGAATCAGGATCCAAGTCTCCAGACTCCCAAGCCAGGGTCAACTCCACGAGGCCACTGCAGCCACCCATCAGTTCAGACATACTGTTCTTCTATTGTGTTCACAATCATGCAATCTACGAACTTCAGCTAAGGAGCAATTTCCCTCCAGTCTTAGTGCTTTCGCACTTGGAACCAAATTAATCGTTCAACCCAGTGCAATTGCTCAACCCAGACATAGACCCAAAAGCTTCAGTCACACAACTCACAGCACTATAAAACCAGCTCGAATTTACACTAAGTCCTTAAAAATTAATGTGGCAATTACGACCACCCTGTTTTATTTTCTATAGATGTAAGGTCTAATGAGGATCAAGTAAAGAAGAATACAAATAAGCTGAAAAAGTAGTTTCTTTGTAAAAAGAAAGTAGAAACCAATAGGCAGAGAATTTTTTCTTAAAAAAATGGTTTAGGACAGTGAGCTCCAGAGAGCGAAAAGAAGAGATTTTTTTCTCAGGTTGCACCATTGAATAGAGAGACTAGAACTTGAATCCAGGTTTACTCTTTTATAGTTCCTATTACTTTTATTTCATGAGAACATGCACTATGTTTTCTATGACTCAGCGAATTATTACACAATCTCATAATCCCACTAGTATGTATACCCCAGTTGGAAAAGCTCAGCCTTAAAGAATCTAACACATAGCAAATACTCAATAAATGATGCTTATTAAATCAATCAATCAATCATCTTGTTTTAAAATTGCTTTGGTTGTCTCCTTTGCGTCAGTATTATTGAGGGTTTGCTATATTTGCATTATCAGTTTGCTTTTTATGCTGATGTTAATGCGAAGTCCATGAGTAAAAAGTACCCATATCATCACATTTTAAATAATGTTTAGGCTTGCAAATAAAGTGACATTTACGTGGCATCCTTTCTCTTGACACATAGCTAATATTTCTCCTTTACATTCTGGAAGAAGGAAGTAAGCCAAATTCAATTTTAAATTGTGCTGAAAATGTTGAAAATATTTTGAAATGAAAGAAGAGCCCTTTGAGAAAACTGCTTAAATAATCAAATTTTAAACTATCCAGATAACTATTAGAATAATTGAGGGATAAATCTTGTGTAATTCATTTATTTGTAGAGTTTCTAAACCCAATTTAGTGTGTGAATGAGACTAAAGGCAAAAAAAAAAAAAAAAAAATTCTGACTTTTTTTTGAAGTCACAAACGTATCTAGATTTTCAGTTTCCAAAAAGCTAAAAAGGAATTTCCCAATTTGCCTTGGGTTTAGCTTTGCTCGATCTGTTCGAGTGTTAGCAGTATTTGAAGGTTTGAGAAAAACCTAATTGTTTCACATGGGTGACAAGTATGGAAATAGATGGTATAGGGAGAGATGAACACTTAGCAGACTGGCATTGCTGCTTCCCCATGCCTGCTGGTTAAGGGAATCTTTGATGTGTTTAGTCATCTGAATGGCCTCTGAAAGCTTCTGGATATTGTTTCTGCAGTGTAGTCCCTTTAGGCTGCTTCTCAGGCTAATGGCCAGTCCGCAAAGAGAAGAGAAACAAAAACCTAACCACAAAATAGCAGCTTCCCTTTACTTCTTTCACAGAATTTAAAGCCCCACTTTCAATTATCTGTCCTCTGAATCACCGATGGTAGGGTTTCTCTCAGGTAAAGAGCAAGACAGAGTACAGAGTATGTGCTAAAAAAAGAAGGAGAAGAAAAGTTCTGTGGAGAGGCAACAGGTGTCCTTTGGGACTTCTGCCAAGGTACCATCAGTTGCATCGCAGCCCAAAATACCATGATCTGTCTGGGTGGGAGTTCCACATTCCCAAAGACAAGGAGACAGAGACTGTTTCAAAAAGTAACTGGAGAGAAGAGCAAACTAAAATTAGAATTATAGACATAGATTCTGGAAAAAATCCCACCATACTCTGCATGCAAGGATGCTAATAAGGAGATGAGGATGAAGACATTGGGGGAAACAATGTGTCATCTTAGCCTCAGACACTCCCCATCTATTTTACATGTCTATTTTCTATACCAAGCCTGTAGCACAGAAATTAGGTCTCTCTTCTATATGTATACTTTTATAACACTAAAGAGGATAGTAATAAAAGACAAGGCACAGGCAGTAGGAATCCTGTAGTGTTCCTGATAAGGGACAGAGGTACATGATATAGTTTCACAGTAACCGCCCTGTAACTTATCTATTGATTCATAATTGAGAATGTACACTCTAATCACCTGAGGTGCTTCTTAAATATCTGAGTACCATGTGCCAGGGGGTACTCAGTGATTCTGATGTGCACCCCTGATTGAGAAACGCTGTTAGTGACCATATTTTGCAGAGTCTATATTTTAACCCATCCAAATTATGATACTTGACCTAATGTGTATCTCCGTCTCCAACTCTGGAAGATGTTAACTGTCTAGAAACTAAGGCTGAGTAACATAGAGATAAATTCAGGTATTCTAGGAGTTACTATCAAAAATATAAAATAAGCTCAAAAGAAATTCCTTTTGATAAATTAAAGCCTTTACGGAGGTCAGTGGAGATGGTTTGTTGAGCATCTGTGCAGTATGCTTGCTGCTAAAACTACAAAGGTGGCAAAGGACCAACTTCTCTTCTCCAGGATCTCACAGTGAAAAGACAAAAAGTAAATGATGAAAGGCTATGATCGTAAAGAACTCTGAATGCTTTATTGGTATGAGTTTAATTTCATAATCATGTTACAATATGGAACTTGTGATGGTAGAATAATTCTTTTTTATAGAGAAACTAAGGTAAGATGAGTTGCCTAAGCCACTTAGGTTTTCTGATCCTCTGTTTTTTAGTCTATCAAAAGAAGTTAAAATGTCTAATTGCAGGGTTTTAAGGGAGATGTCATATATTAAAGCCCTGTGAGAAAATACAAAGTGTCTCATGAATATTATTTATGGATGTTAATATGTGACAAATCAGGAAACCAAGTATAAACAAATCCAATATACAATTAGTGGTCACTTAATACTGACCCTAGAGAGGTCAGTACTTTAGAAGCTTAAAGACATAAAAGGCATAAAATGACAGGATAAGAAAATGACAAGAGATAACTAGCTAGCCACCTTCAGACTCATTACTAATGCTAACAAGCCTCACAATAGCCACCTAAGTCAGACAATAGGTTACTAGGCAGGTAGCCAGTCAGTTGGAACAGCTTTTAGAGTAGGTACTTAGCTACAGTTCAAATGTTCTCTGACGCAACAATTGCGTTTAAAGAAACCAAAGGGGGAATAAAAGGTAGACATTATTGCTGTGGATTGTTGAGCGCTGCTGTGGTGGCCATTAATTACTGTGTGATTTTATATTCTAGCTTCTTGGGTAACCTCCCAGAACTCTAAAAGATAAATGGAGAAGAGACAGACAATTTTAGAAATCCACAGTTCTTGAGCCTGTTCATGTATCCCTGGACTGTAAGCTTCTAGAAGGCAAACCGATGCAGTTTATATCTCTTCCCCTGAGCCTAACAATATACCTGAAACAATGTGGCAACTCAGTAAACATATTGAATTAAATAAAATAAACTTTCTGTGATATTTAAGAATCTTGAGACTCAGAAAGGTAAAATGCTTTGTCTAATGGTATAACACCATTAAAGCTGGGGTAAGAGCAAGGATCTCTTATGCCCAGTGCCTATTCTATTACATTATGTATTTTACTGCATTATATTTTACTTATCCGACCACAATGGCTTCAGTGATCTAGTTCTTATTTTAACTACAAAATAGCTTTTCTTAAAATCACTTCCCAGTTCACTAAATGAGTTACCATGTAGATATTTCCTTTCTCTCCTGCAGGGTGAACCATTTGGTTTCAGAGAAATGACTGTTCTATACCTTAAATACATTAGTTTTTGGCCCTGGCTAGAATCTAATGGGTGGTGTTAAATCCAGAACAGAGTCAAATCTTCACTGGGGACATATGTGCAGTTCTCTATAGGGAAAGCGAGTCAGGTTACTGCTTTCTATATTCTGGAATCAAACTGATGTTTCTGTAGCCCTCCTAGTAGCCAAACTTATCTTACCTCTATCAATTTACAGTCTCCTGGATGCATAAAGATGGCATGATAAACTAACTAAGGCTATTCAATTCAACATACACAATCTGAGTCCCTAGAGTATCCATCAACATAGGTAAAAGAGAATGTTTTCTCAGAGCAGGTACCTGGGTAGCTGCAGGAATGTTATGCACACAAGAAGGTTAATCCATTACTAGAGATACAAGAGTGAGATATTTAAGTTCAGAGATTGCATCTTAGTTTTTTTAAATATATTCTCAGAACTATGCACATTGGGAACATAGCAGGTGTTCAATGAATATTTGTTTAAATAAAAAGCACAAAAATTACAATGCTAATTGTAAGAAATGCAGTCAGTGAGGAATGAACAAGAACTTAGGTCATAAAGAGTATGCCAATAAAATATCAATTAGATATGGGGAGGTCAGGGAAGGTTTTATGGAGCAAGGGCCACATCAAATAAATCTCAAAAGATTTGAACAGGGACATATGACAGTGGGAAAAGTAAAGCTATGTTCATTCTGTTAACCTGTACCTTGATTAAGAAGTCTAATATCACACTACCACAGATAAATATCAGGACATTGTTAGGAGGTCAAAATCTACCTAGAAAATAAGTGTTTAAAGATAATCAAGGGTTGAAAGTAAATGGCTTGCAGAAGGACAGAGAGGGTATTTAAAAATGAGTCTGTTTTCTGATCTAACCATAAGGCGGAAAATTTCTTTTGCATTTCATTTCCATTCTATCCGAAAGCAACCAGAGATCTATAACATAATTACATATCCAGGGGCTTCCATACTGATTACTAAGATTATTTCGAATTTTCTCTACTGGGATACCTGGAGTGATGTCATTTTCACACACAATCAGTTCCCTAAGATCTAGACCACCACTTTTAAAACTTTAATATGTATATAAATGACCAGAAGATCTTGTTGAACTGTAGATTTGGTCCAGTAAACCTAGGGTAGGGCCTGAGATTCTGCATTTCTAATAGTTCCTAAACAATTCAACTGCTAATGTGGTCTACTGACCATACCTTAAGCAGCAAGGGCCTAGTCCAGTGGTTAACTCTCACTATCCATTAGCATCAGCTGCAGATCTTTTTAAAAATAGTTATGCCCAGGTCCCACTCCAGAGCCAATGAAACCAGAATGTCTAAAGATGCGGCCTAAGTATCTTTAAGCTTTAAAAGCTCCACAGGTGTTTCTAATATGCCAGCCTGATGCTGAGAACCTAGCCAGACAAAGAAAGATGTGATATAGTAGACAGCAGAGGGAAAAAGAGAGCATGGAGATAGGGAGAGAGAGAGTAAGAGTGAGAG
>NW_024353517.1:8890630-8967951 GCF_902729225.1 Pteropus medius
GCTTCTCAAATGTTAATATGCATATAAATTAATTGAGGATTTTCTTTAAAATCAGATTCTGATTCAATAGACCTACAGTAAAGATCAAAATACTGCAGTTCTAAAAAGCTAGTTTTCAAACCACATTTTGCTTATCAAGAGCCTAAATCAATGGTTCCCAAACACTACTGCATCTGGGTTCTTAAAAACTACCTATATCTCTCTTCTACCTCAACATTCTGATGTAACTGGTATGGGCTGCAACCCAGGCATGAGGATATTCAAAAAGCATATGCCAGATGAATCTAATGTGCAGCAAAGTTTGTGAAACTACTACAAGGCCCAAATTCAGTCAAAGCTATTCAGATTATGCACCAGCTCAAATCTTCGAGGCAATATTAATTACCATGGGACATAAAGATCACTGAAATTAGATCATGATTTGATTGCTAGGCCAATTGTTTTATTTTCCTCTTCTTTATCCTCAATGACAGGAAGTAATGCAAAGCAATAAGTAAGGAAGCAAAAGAAAAATCTTATTTGTAAATAACTGAAGTTCAACTTCCTGGAGATTGTGGACAAGTGTTCTAAGGAAGATTTTTAAATGTTAGAGGTAATAAGAAGTTTGTCAAATGCCAGTGACAGGATTCAAAATTAATTGAACCATTTAGATTTTTTTTCTGAGATGGAGAACTCTTGAACTTTCAACTGAATCATGCTGTAACTCTTTGAAAAAGAGCTTCCAGTTGAAAAAATAATTATATGTACTTACATTTGAGAATGCCTTCCTAGAAATAGATTTGAATTTGTTGCGGAAGGAAGTTTGTAGATGACAGAGTCAAGTATAAAAGATGTACCAATTTGAAGAGGATACGGATACACTCCTCTTAACACACTCTTTTTTCTTCTATAATAAAAATTTTAAGTTAGCTACAGCTTTTAGCTGTGCTATTTGCATCAACTTAGAAAACGAGGCCAATAAATAAAAATTGAAGCCATTCTTTATGTGATCACTACCTGGCTAATTCAGCTTTGTTAAGGTAGTTCAAGAACTAACACATAAGAACTTTCATCGTCTTTTGCCTGAAGTAATTATGGTACCTCTGCAAAATGACCATAATATTGGCTTGGGGCAAAATACTTCATTGCTTTCTGGTCAGTGCTGTGATTTATGTCTATGTCACTGTTATTTGGATAGGCATAGAAGTTCTGGCCTGATTCTTCTCAGATATATTTCTTAGATTCTTTCTCCTTTCGGAACTCCCAAGGCTGGCAGAATAGCTAGAACTCTACTTCTGTCGGTCTGTGATATAAACCACTTGGAACTTTGAGTGACATGTAGCATATTTTATGGGCAAAGAAGGGAAATAAAAATTTATTGCTAAGAGTTACGTCCTCTTTATTATGGACCAGGAATTAGTACATCAATTAGAGACAAAAATGTTACAAGAATCCTTGCCAAAAAAAAAACCAGTTTAATAACTAAATAGCAGGAGTCATCTAACCATGCACACACACACACACACACACAAAACTTTCATAGTAAAATGATATTCTCTCTGTCGGTCATTAATTTTGCATTCCAGAAATATTTTATCAACTAGAATGTTACAGAACTCTATGAGTTAAGGTTGACATCTCATTTTAAAATGAATTCTACAAAAGAGGTAATAAATATATGCCTCAAGTATATTTATAGACATGGATTTCCTCCTATATATACATAATTGTTAGTCAAAGAAATGCCCATCAGAGAATCATGAGAATTTGTCTAAACTGAAATTGCCAGTCTGAATCCATGTCAATTCAGTTATTTTCACACACAAAATGCTTACCTAGGTTCAAATACTTACCTCTACTAATTAAATACTTAAAATACTTTATGAAACATATACCTGCTTTCATTCAACACTCCAGTTTTATTAATCAGCCCCAAAATAGGTAACCCACCACCACTCCCTAATCCTGAGCACATTACCACAATGACTGACATTCCTGGTTTAAAAATAAAACCTTATTTCAAATATAGCTTCTCGAGTTCTGGGTAATGAATATAGTTTCATGAAAGTTGACATCATTTTTTCTGATTTCACCAGAATTAAATACATCCAGTATTCCTACTGGATATCTGACCACATCACTCAAGGCTCTTGTAACCTGGTGGGCGTTTTAAGGGGGAGGAAGAGGAGGAGAAAGAGGAGGAGGAAGAAGAGACCTGCATAGATGGAGTTAAACCCAAAGGATATCCAATCTTACAATTTTAATAGCCATTTTGTTTATGTGTGTTAAATATGCCATCAGAAGTTGATTTTTACAGTTTATTTCCCAGTTAGTATGTGTACATTATACAGAATTGCTTAGGAGAAGTATATCAATATAAACATGTCCAGAACTTAGACATGTATATATTATGCTTGAGAGCCAAGCAGTACTCCGATACACTGTTCTTCTTAGAGGTCAGTTCTAACGCACACTGTTTCAAATAGACCCAATTTCTCTGCTGATATACATGTATTGAAAATGCAGTAGGATGTGGTCATACACACCCAGAAATACCATCCTCATGGGGTGGGGGTGGAGAAATCCAAAAATTTTTTATAGCAATGCATTATTGGATATCAGATACAAACGCGCCTGCCAGCAGTCCTAAAGCAAATAAAATATATTTATTTGAGCCCATCCATTCTACAGAAAAGAAACTGCTCTACCAACGCATCTCTCCTCTCCCACCATCTAAAGACTCTCCTCCCCACCCAAAAAGATAAAAGATAAAAGAACTCATTACACTTCACTACGCAACTGATGGAGTATTAAACACTGTCTTCCAAGCTGTGGGAGTTAAAAGAAGTCCCCTTCCTGCCTCACTTCCCCGGTGCTGCAACGGACATAGCATCTCCTCCTATCGACCTAGTATGATGCTCGCTCCCCAAGCACTGCAGTCCCCTAGCTGAGGACTGCCCTGGCCACACGCACATGCAGCGGGAAGTCCCCTGATGGGGTTAGCCACATACCTTTGCTCTCCATTTCGGTCCCTTTCGAGTGCTGGGAAGTTCAATGGAAGTTGGCCGGAAGATGTGGGCCCGCTTCAGATTCCCAAATCTGGGAAGCCAATCTGACGATTTCGCCCGTACTTCCTTCCTTCCCCTCAGGCTTCCTGAAAGATGAGATTTCTTAAATCTTGAAGCTGCAATCAGCCACCAAAGGACACTTAGCAGCAGCATCAGCAGCAGCAGCAGCAGTAGCAGCAGCAGCAGCAGCAGCAGCAGCAGATTGCCTCTACGGGGGATAGACTGCTACGCACATCTGGTTTTGAAATGCATGCACTGTGCCCACTCGGATTTTTTATTTTTTATTTTTATTATTTTACCTGGGTCCGGAAGCTGCAAGCAGGAGCTGTCCTCCAAACGTGGTGCTGCAGGTGTAGTGACAGATCATCCCACTTTGCTCTCAGGATGTACAGCAGATTTGCATGGGCGCTGGCACGCATGCGCAGGGCATCCCTCCTCCCCTTTTCACCGCCTCTCGCTCCCCCTCCCACTCCCCTCACTTCGCTTTTCTCCCCAATACGGTCCTCAGTTATCCCTGCTGAAGAGCTGTAGCATTCGGTCACAGAGAATGGCTGCTAAAAATAAACGCTGGACTGGATTTCTTTTGCAAACTAGAAAATGGATTGGATTGGGATTGTGCATTAGTCCCATACGCTGTTCCAGGATGGATTACAGAAACCTTAGAGGAGACTAAATTCCCCGAGCTAGGTATGGTTTTATTTAGAAGGCAGAAGGGAAAGAAGAGGAGGGAATTTAAGAGTCCTGTTTAATGATTATAATTTGGGTTGCTCTTCTTAGCTGCTGCAGTAACTTTCCAGGTGTATGCTTCCCCTCTCCTCTACCCACTTCCCGCACTGGCTTTATATATGTCTTTGCATTCCTGTATTTGTTTTGGTTTGGTTTTTCGGGGATGGGCTGGGAATAATACTCCTGAAGCTACCAAAGGTCAATATTCTCTCGCTTCTTTGCTACTCAGACTTGAGTTTTCTTGCCTCCCTAACATCCCTTTGGCCTCCACCCCAAAACTTCTATGAACAGACTCCAAGGCTTGGAAAGTTCTCCAAACAAAGCGATTGAGGACATTTTAGGTGCTCTTTTTAGCCTCTTTCCAACAATAAACTAAAACTCAGAGTCTCAAAAGGTGGAGAGGCACCTTATTGATAATAAGTACTTTAAAGCTGTATACATAATAGTTTTTATGGAGGTGCAGAGGAAGTGTTTTTAATGTATAAAGCTCTAGAGAAGGACAGACACAAAGGCAAAAATCTCTTGGGCAGTTAAATAGCTTTAGGAATACTACTTTCATGTCAAAATATTTTTAAAGCCCGCACTATATGTAGCTTATCTAAAAATTGTTTAATAGCAAAAAAAAAAGTGTGTATGTACTACCTTTTTTCTTTCAGTAATCTAAATTCTCCTGAGAGTATATTCTGTCCTTGAGAACAGTCTTATTCTCAGGCATAAAAACAAATCTAGAAAACTCTATTTCTTAGAAATGGCTAAGGAGAGAGACATGCAGATTAGACACACACTCCAGGTTACACTAAGATCTCTTCACAGTAGACTTCTAATCCCAGTTTTCAAAACACTGAAATGTAATAAAATGTACTCCCAACAAGAAATCTGAGGCTGACTATAATTCAATTTTCTGGTGATTCAGAAGGCATCCTGGGATTTTCCAATGCCTTAAGGTCTTGATTACAAATATTAATCATGACGGTTCAGCCAGACTTGGACATTTATTAGTGGAGGACTCCTGTTGATGAACTGCGTGGTTCGCCAAAGCCTGTCTCTATGCAGGAATTAAAACACTGGAGTATGAGATGACAGCAGTCACAATCTAGAGACTGCTAACCTTTACACTCTCCAGTTGCGTACCCAAGTAAATATTTGGAATAATCACAAAACTCAAGATTTCTTTAAAATTTGATAGGTTTAGGAAGTAGGTTAAAGATCACAGTAGAGTTATTCCTTAGGAACAATAGTCTATTTCATTGGCATAAATAACTTCTGCTCCCAACACTGAACCCCATTACATGCTCTTACCCTCTCAAAAGTTTTAGGAAAGAAAAAAGATACCTTTAGAGTCAATCTATAGACAGGCCCTTAATATTTATTATTTGACAGATGGAGAGACAGAGAGGACACTTCATAAAGGTCTTACAGTGGAGCAGAATCAGGCTCAGAACCTGAGAGTCTTGCCTCACAGGCAGAGGCGATCCATCTACTTCAGGATGATTTCTTATTTCACTACCTCCCCATTATCTACAGTGAACAAGAACAGGGAAAGCCTCTTAATTCATGAATTTTCATTATTTTTATTAATAACTTTAAAAACCCAGGTGCTTTATTAAGTAGGAAATAAATCAAATTTAATACAAAATCTGTGGTCTGACATTCAAGACCTTTCTGTTATCTAGATCCAGACTACCTTTTAAGTCTTAGCCAAGCTTAACTCTTAGACAATATTTGCCACATTCTAAGCAAACCTGAAGATGTTCCCTTTCCATACTTTTACTTATATAATCATCCTTGGAATATCTTCATCTCCTTACACCACTAACACAAATGTTTACATATCCAAGTCTTATATTTTCTCAATATTCAACTTTTTTAAACCAACAAGAACTAAAAAGAAATCCTGATCTAACCAGCCAAAAAAAAAAAAAAAAAAAAAATCAACTAAAATTGCATCTCATTCCTATAATCTTCCCTGATCCTTTCAATTTGAAAACATTCTCCATTATAAACAGCAATACTGTTATATCTTTACCTCTTACAACATCTATTACTTTCTACTTTGCATTACAATTATTTATGTACATATCTCATTCCCATTCCCCATCCTTACTAAAATATAGGTTCCTGATTCATCTTTGTAGTGTACAGAGTATCTTGAATATAGGAAACAATAATAAATGTTTGATGCAGTAATAATATTTAGTATACATGTTTTTGTATATATGACATTGACTGCAGACACTATGATAACTAGTAATGATGATAATAATATTGAACTAACACTACTAAGAGTTTACTAGGTACCAGCCACTATTATAAGTAGTCCAAATGTTTTAATTAATTTCATTTTCAGAAAATTCTACGTAGTTAGTACTATTATTATCTGTACTTTAAAGATGAGCAACCAGAGGTGCAGAGAGGTTAAAGTATAAATAAAACATGATCTCTGTCCTACAGAAACATAAAGCTTATTAAGGGTGATAGAAACATAAATAATTTTTTTAAATATGTTAAAGGCATAAGATAGAGATCATCACAGGTGGAGTGGGAGGGCAGAAGAAGTTAGGCAGTTAGCCAGCCTGTAGGTTTAAAGAATTAGAGGCTAGAAGCCTTCATGTTTCTTCCTTTAAAAAAAAGATATGGGTCTGCTCGCTCACCACCACACTACCAAAGTGAGAGAGGATAAATTATTGGCCCTATTAATCATACTACACAATTGAGTCAGAGTAGCACCACCAACATTGACACTCCAGCCTAATTTTGGTTAATCCATGTAATTGATTAGCTACATGTATATATTCAGATTCTCTAGCTTTAGCTCCTACTAGAATGTACAGAAACAATACAAATGATTGGGATTAGTTAACAGCAATGTATTAGATTATAATGAACAATTTAAGGAGCCTTGATAATATGTCAAATCAATTACCAGCCCACATAGACTTTTTTCCATATACTCACTCTGTTCTTTCAGAGGTACTGAATATAAATTGAAAAGAATTTGTGACCTTTTATTTGTGCCCAATTATTTTCTTACTATTCATCTTTTATAATTGGATAATGTATTATTAAAAAATAACAACTGACCATTTAGAACTATTGTTGGTGATGATAATGAGATCAACTCACCATGACAAATGAACATATTCACTGTAAGAAATAAGAAGTGATAGCTCCCAATCTCTACTGAGGCTGTCAGTTCCAAACTGTCACCAGAATGTAAGCTCCACAAAGACAAAGACCATGTCCATTTGTTAGCTATTGTATCTCCAGCATCTAGGACAGTGTGTGGAACTTAGGAGGTTTTATTTAATACCTGAAGAGTAAATGACTTTAATGAAATAAAGCTTTTCCTATGGCCATAAAGCCAGTTCACTTGACAAGTGAGAAGCTTCAATCAGCAATCCTAATGATATAAACAGGATCATAAGTAACCTACAAAAGGCAGCAGATTTGTTATCACAAGGCAGTTAACAAATGTGTTTAGTGTTTACTCTTGGGCAAAAACCATAAAATATCAGGCCTAGGTTGAAGTATTTCTTAAGCAGGCTAATATGTGGGCTACGTCTTCACAAAGCGTCTAGGGGCTTAGAAGAAATTAATTATAGAAGAAAAATAAAGAACATGACAAAAATTTCTAAGAAAAAAAATGATGAATCAATGTGGCAAGCCATGTAAGAATGATAATACTGTAGAGATTGGGTAGCATCCCTCAGAGAGCCAACTTACCTTGATTACCTACCATGTGTGAGGTTTTTATTGTCTTCTTGGGTGAGGGTGAAATAACAGCCTTCCTAAGAAGAAAATGGTAACTGATAAAGTATCAGTAGAAATGATTCAGGTTGCAGGTACAGAATAGTCTATAAAAGATGGTAAATGGCAGAAGAGAATGCAGGTCATCTGGGTGTATTTTGCCAAGGAATCACCGTGGTTTAACTGTGATTTCTCTGGAGGCTGTTAAGGGTCTAAAGAGACTTGCAGAATGGTGAGGCAGAGTAATGATGCATAGGTAAGGCATCTGGATGCCAACTGACAAATATTTTTGACATTTTTTTGTTAAGGACCTTGTCCACTTGATAATAGTAGAGATTTGTACACAAGCTATCAACTGACAGTTTCAAAGCCCATCTGTTACACTGGCATAATGCCTACTTAAAATGGAGTGTGCCAATCTCATTAATGTTTAGGTGCCAAGTAGACACAGATTGAAATAATCAGTCCAAACACAATACTGGGAAAAAATACTTTTGAATCAATTGCCCCCTTTCACTCTGGAGATAAGAAATAGCATGGCAAAATGACATGCAAAAGTAATTTCTTGAATCTGGTAAGGATCATTATGAAGATCAATGCAATCTTTGAGTTCTTAATGGTAAGAGTAGACCAAATGTTTTTGTCTAAAGATGCACCATTAAAATGCTGCCTCAAAGGAATGTAGACATTTGTAATAAAGCCATTTCCTCACCCCATACTTTTTCCTGCCCCTCCAAATGTCAAATACATGGACGTTTAACATATTTTTTTTCTGGTATAAATAGCACACGAATAAGTAGTTCTAAAAAAGTACACAAATATAACCAAAGTATGTCATTAATTTATTTAATAAATATTTATTGAGAACCTACTATTTGCCTGATACTATTCTAGGTGGTGGTTATAGCAGTAATTTATGGACTCATGGTGTTTACATTGCAGTTTCATACCTAGAAGAAACTTCATAAATCTTGTAGTCCAAACATTTTTTACAGAAAAAGAATTGAGTTGAGGCCCAAAGTGGGGAAAAAACAACTTTTTCCCAAGTCAAATGGCAAATTACAAACAAGATTAGGAGTTAAGTGTGCTGATCCCCATTCCCTTACAGCTTTCTCCATAATGGCACACACACTACGTGCATTCTTTGGTTGGAGGACTTATATCATTTGTATTACACTGCAAACTGTTATTTCAGAACTCTATTCATTTCACTTGGTAAATACTACCGGAAGTTCTTGTTGGAGGTCTGAAAAATGGTAACTATACTAAGCATATTGCCAGCAATAAACGCCTCCATAATGTGTTCTATGTAATGCCTGATTGATGTGGCACAAGTATATCATTTGTGTGATAAATAATAACAAAAGTTTCTTTCACTACCAGTGCTCTTAGTTGGTGAAAATATTTCTGACTTATGTTTATATTCAAATTCCCATTCACTTAGTCGCTGTGGCTACCCAGGCGAAGTAAAATGCAGAAATGAAGCAATTAGCCATGTTACTAGTGCCAAAAACCCTGCTATTAAAAAAAGAGGAAAAAATTAATGAGTAATTTCAGCCAACTGAAATTAAATAACAGCAAAAGAATACAATAGCATAATGGATCCCACAGGTGTATTAACCCAAGGGCATTATTAACAAGAACTTGGAGGTTCATGACCAATTGTGGATAATACTGACACTCTACAATTTACAAACACACACACACACACACACACACACACACACACACACAATGGATTTTTTAATTTGCTATCTTTAAAAAAAAAGTATTTCCAGAATTTTTTACAGTCTTTTTCCTCTTTAATCATTTTACCCCACTGAGATGACTCTACTGGAATAGCCATTAAGGAAGCAAAGACCAGGGTTGTAGAGGTGGAATCAAAACTGCTGCTCTGCATAGAGGGTTCTCTTGTGTACTGATTTCTAGATCGTGAGGTTTTGAGAGCATGATGCTGCTGATGTTCCCATGCCCTCTCTCAGTCTGTTACCAATTTAAAATACTGATTTTAAATTTATGCCTATATATTATGATTGGCAAACCTCTCATTCAGCCTACCTAATCCTTTCTAAATTCATTCAACAAACATTTTTTCCTTCTCTAGAGAATTGCAAGGTATTAATAATTTATAATTAATACTGGTTATAAGAGGATATTGGGTAGGGTTGACGCTTAATCCTGGTTTATTCCTCTGTAAAAGAAAGGAGTTTGACAAAACAGTCTGTTAGGCCCCTTCCGGCCCTAACACTAGGAGTTTCTATATGTGGACCACAGCATCACTTCTCGTTGGATAGCAGACTAGTTCTTAGCTATCACATAGGATGTCACATTCTTTTTGGCATCAGTGTCAGAGCTCAAAGGGCCACTAGGGCTCTGCCCAACTCCTTCAGTTTATGTATCAGAAACCTGAGGCCTGTGGAGTGGAAGACTCTTAGATCTGAACTTGGAATTGCTTGAATCCAAAGTCGGTCCTTTTAACCATTATCATATAGTTTCCTTATTCCTTATTTCAGTGAAGTACATGAGTACAAAACTAAGTTGAAGTGAAGCAAGTGCTGTCTACTAGGCTCCATTAATGCCATTCATCCGCTGAATAAAGAATTACATGCCACATAAAAATAGTCTCCTTCTACCTGCATCACTGCCCATTTCTCCCCTAATCTTTTCACTTGTTTCTTTTGTTTTCACCCTCTGCATCATGCCAACAACACAAGTTGGTAGATAATTCAATGCCGTAATAATAAAGGAGGATAAACTCAGTTTCATAGAGCTATAGGATTGGATAGAAATCTTGGGCTCACTCTTTCTCAGATTATTCTTCAAAATCCAGTTAAAACATGCCCCAAGAAACCTCTGAATCATCATAGTATTTTCAGTATTTTTTATTCATGTCTATTATTTATTAATATGTATGTCTCTCTATAAAGGTGGGGTATTCCTATCACATAACAGAGTTCTCAGAGCATAGTAGGCATGCAGTAATTATACTCTTAATGAATTAATGAATCGATCAGTGAGTGACGAATGAAGGTCCAGATTGTTCCTAAACCATTCAATTCAGTTTATTCCTTCATTCATTATACCCCAGGTACAAATAAAAGTGAGCTTTGAATAGCAGTGTTTGTTCTACACCAGATCTAGTACTGAGTCCCTCAACATTGCCCATTAACTTGCTTTATTCTTGTTCTTTTCTGAGTTTCCAGGTTGGAGAAACAAAGGTCTCCACTGTTGTATTCTTAGACTTGAGTTTTCTTCATTTCTTCTCTCTTTATTTCTTCTCCCTCTGGCCTTGGGATTTCCCATCCCCCTAACTGCGCCTGCTTGCTCATGCTCTCTTCCTCTCTCCTTCCCTTCTTCCCTCCCTCTCTCTCTCTGTCACACACACACACACACACACACACACACACACACTCTCTCTCTCTCTTACATTAACAGTTTCTCTGCTTGGCTCCAAGGACTTCCATGGAGCTGAATCAGCATCTTCACTCAGTCAAGGAAAAATGATTTGGACAAAGGAATGCATGAATGATAAATATTTCATGGATTTTAATTTTCCAGTTCCAAGTCCTGAATATAACTAAATGTTACTGTTTGATCCTTTTACTCATGGCCTTAAGTTTTGTCCCAGTTACTATTTCTCCTTTTAAGCAGGGAACTTAAAACACCTCAATTCTTGGTTTTCTCCCTGAATAGGTTTTTCTTTCCTCTCTTAAGTGAGATGTTAGCTTCCATTGTTAAATATAGCAATCGTCTATTAAGAATCCTCCCAGAATACATAGAGCCACTCTACCTTTCTAATAATGAATGTGGTGTTTTCTCAACTCAACATAAGTTAGAGAAGCACATTTAAAAAGATGATGTATTCTTGCAGGATACATTACTGTGTATTTGTAAAACCTATTTCCACATTGATGCATGTGCCAAATCATTTGCTATTATTGCATTCAGCAATATTTGCTCTAGATAATAGTGCTAAAATACTAATGTCTTGTAACTGCAGAAAGCAGACATTTTGGGGCAGCATAGATGAAGATGGGAGAATCACCAACAGAATAGTGTCTTTCCATGCTTGAGTTTTGTTTCTTAATTATTTTAAAAGGTATATATTATGCAACGAATATCACCTATGCCCTGAATGGAGAACTGGGAGAGTCTGAATGCAACCAGAATGAAAGGCAATTGAAAAAAATGACATAGTTTATCTATCTTAATGATAAACTGAAAATCCGAATTTAGAAGAGATACCAACACTGAGATGAAATGTGTATAGAATTAGCTTAAGCATCTTCCTTTGAATTATATATCCAATAAGATTAAAATGGCACCATTTTATCACTCCAGTATAATTGCTAAGAGAGGGAAATGACTTGTTCTTGTGTGGCATCATTTATCAAAAGGACAGAGTGACAATGTAGGAACTCAAATTTCTTTCTCGAGCTGAAGGTACCCTCTAGAAACTATTTTAAGATACTTGGATAGTTTATATTTATTTATATCACGGATCCCATACATTGTATTTAGCAAACATCTTAATTTTTGTCTAACATCATACTGGTGCTTTATATCCACTATCTTATTAAAGCCTCATAATAACACTGATAAGGAACCAAGGCTCCAAGAAGATCTACTATTTGCCCAAAACGCACAGCGAGTGAGCTATAGAATTAGAAACCCAACTAGTCACTTTCAGAATTTACACGTTTGGTCTTTGAGAAATGCCTTAAGATGTGTTCTTGGTAGGTAAGACATCTTCTACTACTAGCATTTACATAAACCAGTGCCACAGGAACTCAAGAGAAAAAGTGTATTTCTTTACCAGTTAGAGAAGGGGCAAGAGACCCTGAAGAGTGAAAAAGCTCATCCAGTGAAGAAAAGACAGCCATTTGGGGCAGAAGTTTCACATTCAACTCAAGTGGAGAGAGAATGTACAACAGATTTGAGGTAAAGAACTAGCCTGATGTTGCTGGAGTGGAAAGAAGGGGAAAAGGAAAGCTGAATTGAGGATGAGGCCTTAACACTCCCAGGACGCCCATTAGAACATGGCCATTACCATATCTGAGGGGCCAATTTTAATTTCTGCCCCAGTAGCCTTGACCATTTCAGGTAGTATTTATAATGTTGGAGAAGAGGAGTTGCCTGGCGGAAGGGCCTTCAGTGTAACTTATTTACATCCGTTTGAGCCTTTGGCATGCCCCCCGCCCCCTGGACTTAGCATTGACTGTCTTCACGTTTATTTGATCTACCAGACTTAGCTATTTGACTGCAAAGACTGAACTCACACATATATTTTTCCCCAGACCTACTCTTTTCAGTTCAGCAACTTTGAGGGTCCAACCTTGTGCAGTTGTTGAGACTGCACAAAAGAAATCTTTGCCAAACACAAACTTAGAGCTTCATCCTTTGACCTCACCACTCAGCAATTTGATTCGGGATTCTTTCTCTTTACCTTGCCACCAGCTTTGCATGTGACTAGCATTTAATCACCTCCTTAATCAGCATGATGCAAGATCCAACTTTTGACCTCCCAGCTGTGCTTTTATCTCTCTTCCTTAACTCCATGAATTCTAGAACGACCTTCAGGTTAGCAGACTTTCCAGCTCTACCTCTCCCAGGGCATCTGCTCCCACAAAACTTTCATTGGCTTACCTCTCCCATTTGCCCTGCTCTAGAGGCATGGTCAAAAGAGCATTTGACACAGAGCCTAAAAAGTGATGGCACAATTTATTTACCATTTACTCTATATTCTTTGCCCTTTGTATCTATTATTTCAAATCCTTACAACTCTTCAAGTTTGTGAATGATTATTACTAAGGGTAAAATTAAATAAAGCTAACAAAAGTAGTTGAACTTTTTATGTGGTTGGAATCAGTAATCATGGTAAACTGAATCTCAACAGCTCTCTCCCATTGCAATTTCTAACGTTAACTTTTTCCATTTATTTCTCTTTAATTTTTAATATGTTACTGCTACAATAAACAGGAAAAATTGCTTAATTTGAATGCTCATGAAATCATGCTGAGAAATGAAAAATATCCTGAATGTCTATGCTCAGGAGAACTAAAGTAGGATAAATATTACCAAGTAATTGAACTCTTATTATTCTCAAGAACATGCTACTATATGGACTCATTTATCAAAGCACTTTGGTAAATATTTAAATGAGCCATTGTAAAATTTTATGTCATGGAAGGACATCATCATTTCTATATTTTCTCAGCTCTTGGGATTGTCAATAGATCTCAGTTAAGCCACCAGATCTTTTTAATACTTGTTTATCTTTGAGAAATGGTATGATATGTATTCAAAATTACTATTTGGTAAAAAGCTAGGCACTCTGCTATACTAATTTTGCTTATTTTTAAAATTTAAAACTATGCTTAATTTGTATTCTCAAGTCAGTCAACAAAGGTTATCATTAGCAGCAGTGGTTTTCTCAACTGAGCCTAGAAGGAATTTCCTGCTACATTTCCAGCCCCATGTTTCACCTCACTCCATGCTTATCCTTCTCTCCAACCATGAGCTTCCCATTGTTGCACTTTGTCCATTCATCTGTGCTGCTTTCCCTGCCTGTGTAGACCTCATGTCCCCTTTTCTTTCTAGCTCACTCCAAATTCATCACAAGTGTCGGCCCCTCCAGGGAGCTTTCTCATATTCTCCTCTGTGATTTGATGCTTCTTGCCCTGGTCTCTTATAGAACCCTAAACATTTCTCTTTCATGACACAAACCGCTGGATGACTTTAGGTCTCCCCTTTCAGACTTTAACCTTTGTGAGGAAAAGTACCACGAAATTATATGCACAATATCTAGCACAATGCAAAACACCTAAAAGACAATAATAAATATTAGTTGAAAGCAGGAAAGGGGTGGAAGGGATTTTCCTGAAGGAAAATTGAGGCCTACAGCAGGTATGAGACTTACCCAACATCACAAATCTGAAGCAGAGTCACTGTAGAATTGCATCCGGGGCTGTGTCTAATCTACTATTCTCTGACTGTCACTAGTTTGGGGCTCTGGGCATTTTAGAAAGACTGAAGCCATATATACAAAGATGTATAAATATTCATTTGATGAACTTAAGGATTTGAAACAGAAATGTTTAAACTTAAAAGTGAAAGTGAATACATTACTTTGACGAAAACTAGACAACTAGGTAAATATACCAGTTCCTAAATCACTGAAATAAATTGAAGTGAAGAACAAGAGGAAACTACTTTAGAAATATACCTATATATTTATCCATATTTAAACCAGGGAGAAAGGCGATTCTGTGATTCAAAGGAATATAGTCAAAAGGAAGATAAAGGAGTTTTCTTCTTTTATCTGGTCTCATCCAAGCCAAAATATTATTTATCAAAATAAAACTAATGACCCATATGATTATTAAGTTTCTAGGGCTGTTTTGCCTAAGGCAAGAAAAATATTCCTGGTATTCACATCAAATTCCAACTAAAGTAGTAGTTGGAAAAACCATTTTGGTAGATTTCTCTGAGCTTTCATTCCTCAGGAATTTCAGTGTCATTTATTATTTGAGAAAAGGCTAGATTTTCAGTTGCTCAGAGCAATCAATGACATATAAGAGACTGGGTGAATTGCAAAATTGTAACTATGAACCAAGGATTTAGGTTGTATATAGGTAATCAGTAAATGCTTCCAAATAGCACTTTCAAACTTTTACAATATTATGTATCCAATTAAACAGAAGTTAAGTTGGCTGTCGAGGTGAGTGACAAGAACCTTTTTCCACAGCATTTGCCTGTGTACCCTCCAGTCTATCCTAACAGGACTACTTTAGGTGTCCAAAAACAGCTCCTGCTTCTCTGTCTCTAGGACTATGTTCACCTCTGGAATGTACCTTTTTAACAGCTATATTGGGGTATAATTGATACACAAAAACACTTCACATATTTAATGTATATAATTTGGTGAGTTTGGTCATATGCATACATATGCATACCCTGAAACCATCACCACAATGAAGGTAATAAACATATCCATTACCTCTAAAAGTTGCTTTATTTTTGTTGTTTGTTTTGTTTTGTTTTGTTTTGTGGTAAGAACACGAAATGAGATTGACCCCTTTATCAAAGGTTTAGCTGCTCTATACAATATTGTTGCTACATTATACAATACTATAGGTGCTATGTTGTATAGCAGATCTCTAGAACTTACTTGTCTGAAACTTTACATCAATTAAACAATCCTTTTCTCCCATTTTTTTTCTTAGTTATCTACAAAACTCTCCCAAATACCGTCTTCTAGAAATAAAACAAAATGAAAAACATTTTCTGGTTCAACCAAATCCTTTTCACTCTTTGTACGATTTGAGTAAACAAATTCTGTCTAGAACTATTTGTTGAATGAATGGCCCCTTCTAATTATTTTTGTATGTTCTTTTTTTCTTTCTTTCTTTATTCCTTTTTAATTAAAATTATTGTGGTGATTTAATGATCCCATAGTGAGCTTTTAGAACGAGAAGGTCTTGTCACCTCTATGTCTTTCTCTAGGTCCATAATCCCTGAAGATGTCAAATTGGCTATCAACAAACAATCATATCACTGAAAATGGCACAAATGACCTATGTTATGTTTCTGTTCTGGCTAAGACTGCTAGGGCTATCCCAAAGCTGGGGAAGTTCACTCTGAGCCCTTGTAGGATAAGTCTTTGAGAGGCTTCAAGGCTGAAAATAAACATCCCCTGTGTTCTCCTGTAGCACTTTAGACTGACTTACCACATCCTTGCTGACTCCCTGCTCTCTGAGTCACCCACACATGAAAGGGGAGCTTTTGTCCTAGCATCTTAAAAATCCTCCACTTGGAAAAAAGAGCCTATTCTCTCTGGAGGATAAAAGTGAAATTGCAACTCTGTGAAATGTGTCTGCCGCCAGGTGCAGGCTCTGCAGGAGTCAGCTCTGGGACAGACTCAAATCTCTCTCGATCAATAGCTACATCTGAATTTTTCTTTCCAAAGTGTCTGAAATTGAGCCGACCAAAGCAGTTCAGAAACCTAACCCATGTAACTTGGGTCACACAATGTGCCTTTCAGTCACTGACATCATTTCTTATTATGGACAAATAAGGCAAAGGCCCAGTTTGCTGTAGATAAAGATAAGTGACTCAAACCAAAAGGGCCCAGTTCTGTTCATAAAACAATTATTCTTAGCACAGCGTAGGCCACTAATTATCCTAAGTTCTGACCCCCACTCTGTCTGCACATGTAGCTTTGTAAAAGTCCCTTATCGTCTGTGGATCTGTAGTTTCCTGTAATGTAACAGGACATTAACAATATCAGCAACCCACCCACTGTTGAAAATACTGCCTGACACATAGTAGGCTTACGATAAACATTTATTGAATGAATGACTGAATGGAAATTGACTGAAGAATAATGGATCCAGCTCTTAACAGCTCTTGAGCTCAGAGGAAGGGCACTCTGTAAATAAAGACCCAAGGCTATTAGCATTGATTGGCTGTTGTTCAATCCCATCTTGGGTATAATATAAACTTCTAAATACAGTCTGTACACTTAGAGGCTCAAAGAAACTCTAGAGACTGCATTTACGTTCCATGGAAATGACTGCTAAAATAATAATAATGATAATGATAATAATAACCTCTTTTATATGAGTTCTTTCAGCTTGCAAAGCATTTTCACATCCATTATCACATTAACTCTTCCCAACAGCCCTGAGAAAAAGATCTCATCATCCTCAGGTTGAAGATATCGGACTCAGAAAAGTGACGTGACTTGTCTAAAGTCATACAGCTGGTAAGGAACAGAACAGGCTCTCAAGATTAACTCTTCCTAGGAGAGATGCCCAGGCAGCATTTTTTCTATGACATGGCACCTACCCTTAAATGGGTTTCTTTTTAAAGAAACAAGAATAATTCCGCCAAAACAGTTTAGTTTTTGATTTAACAAGTGTCAATTATAACTCTGTATATAATATCTCACTACTAAATGGATTCTTGTTAATCTTGCTTCAGAAGAGGCATTATGTTGCCTTTAAATTACAGAGAGTTGGTGTTAAAAGGGGCCTTTGATTTCAGTCATCCCTTTATTCATTCAGCTTTTTATTGAGCTCTTACTTCACTGTGAAGTAAATGTCTGGAGAGGAGACCTGGTGACATGGTGATATGTTTGTCATCAATGATCTTTGTCAAGCAACAGCATAGGATATGTAACAAACAACTATAATACAAGGTGGAAATTGTTAGGCATCATCTGTACAGCAAACAAGTGACTGGGAGGTTAAGAAAGAGTGCCAACTTCCAGTTAGGGAGTTCAGGGAAAGTTTCATAGATTTCAGGGAGAATTCAAATAATGCAGAGAACAGATCAAGGAGAGAGGGGCTTAGAGAAGCAGAAGCAGAGTCAGGTTGCATCATGGGCAAGAGAGAGAAGTTGGGTTTTGTAGAGCAGAGGAGTGGTCTTAGAGAAGGCCAGAACCACATGGCAGAGGGCCTTGAGTGCAGATTCATTTACAGATGAGGAAAACAAGGCCCAAAGAGGTACGGCCTCCTCTTTTGACCCTGCTCAACTCGTACATTTCTGTAATTGCATCTGCCAATACCCTCCCAATTAACAAGGAAAGCCAGTGTCTTGACTTATAAAAGCTAAAACATGTCTGAGTTATTTTCTCCCCCAAATAACAATACTGTCAAAAGGTAGAAAATGCTATGTAATTCTGACCCACAATAAGCTTTAGAAAGCCTTTGGACATGAGGCAGGTCACAAGTGTCTTTTCTCTGGGAAAGTTCCAGCCGTCTCCACTTGTCTATGGCACCTTGTCTCACACTGAGTTTCCTCACCTCCTTCGGTTTCTCTTTGTGTTCTGGTAAAGCATTTCATTGGCACTGTCACACTTGGTCCCTCTTCACACCACCTGTAACTTCCCAAGCCCCTGCTCTAAGCCTGATGCCAACAAAAACTGAAATCCAAAACAAGATATAAGCAATTGTTCTGCCTACAACTGGTCATAAGTAATGCTCTTTTCTATTGTGAACACACAAGTGTACATGCATTTTCATGATGCTATTGAGCAAGGCATCTCTGAAGCTAGTGAAGTAGTGAGGCAGAGTAGAAAGTACACAGGCTAGGCAGTTAAAGAGTCAGAAGACCCAGTCTGGACCTTTCTTTATTAGATACCAGTTTGCTCTGTGACCTTGGTCAAGTCATTTCCCTTCTCTCTGAACTTCTTTAAAAGAGAATAATAATAGCTAGTTGCCCAGCTTATACTAACAAGTTTGTTGTAAGAATCCAATAAACTCTAAATTGCTAAACAAACTGGTGTCCTGTTATAATTACCATGATTCGTCTCATTATTTGCAGGCTTGGTATTAGCCATAAAAGAGACTTCAGAGATCACACTTCCAAGCCTCTTGTTTTCTAAATAAGGAAACAAGTCTAGAGAGAAGTGACAGGTTGAAGGTCACACTGGAAATTAATATCAAGGTTGAAAGTAAAGTCGTGACTTCTAACTCTCAGCCCAGAAGTCTCCCCACCCAGAACCAAAGGCTGTGCTATCAAGTAACCTCCCAAACAAGGCCCATGTGAGACTTAAAGTCTTTTTAAAATGATATTTTATGTATTGATCCAGAACATGATAAGGAAAGCTATTCATGCCATCAACACTGAAATGAAAATGAAGGAGGCACACAGATCAAGTGATTTGGACAAATTCCAACAAGAAGAGATGAATAAGAAGGATACAGCAGAAAATCAGCTTCTCCCTGGAGGTCAACCTGCTAGAAGAGATAACATCGCCAAATTCTTGCTAGAAATGACTGCATTCAATTGCTGTTTCAGACCACTTCCTCAGAAGCCTATATAACAGATCCATATATTTTGACCTAAAATTTTCATTTTAAGAATTCCATGACCCCACTTGCAGTAATTGAAGTCAGGTAGACTTAAAATTGCCAGTTCTGCACAATTCAGTCCCCTTCCCACCCAGACCCGTTCTGATGGCTTCAGCAACAACTCATTTCCTGGCAACTTTGGGAAACAATAGCTTCTGCTTAGCCTGGCTTTTCTCCCCCTACCACATCATACATAATTTCAGTCCTTATAGAAGATTTACTTTACCACAAACTCTAATTTCCCTGTCTAAAACCTTTGGGGCCACATGAGTTTTAAGAATTCATACTCATCTAAATTTTAGACAAATAACTCAGTACCTTTCTTAATATAATACAAATACCCTGGCAGGATCTGGGGCAGGACCCCGTAATCAAATGATTTAATAATTCTTCAGCAAAACACAGGAATATTCTCAATAAGTGGGATAAGTAAAGAGAATAAACAGCCTCATATCAGGACAGGTCAGGTTTTGCCACCAAGTGAGTTTGCTGCACATTTACAGAAAAATAATTACATTTTGGAGCTTTTTGAATTTTTGAATTGCAGATAAAAAATTGTGGATCTGTACAACTTCTTAGTTTGTGCAACTACTCAGTTAAATTCAACTAACACTGGTATATATTTCCGCATGTTTCTTTAAGAGAGTCATCAATGTTAGTTGAGTTGTACTGAGTTGATTTTTCCTATGGACCTTTCCTGCTTTCATAAGTAAACACTACAGAAAATAAAATAGACATAAGGTGCCATTATTAATAGATACTTTTGCCTCCTCTTTCCTTTCAAAAGCAGCATCTTTGTTATTAGCAGTAAGAGCAAGTACCTGCCTCCATCTAAATCATCAGTGTGACCACTGGACATTGAACAAGTCAGAAGATGAGGGCTAGTATCAAAATGATTGTTGCTATAAACTGAATTGTGTCCCTCCAAAAATCATATGTTGAAGCCATAACCCCCAATGTGACTGCATATGGAGATACAGCTTATAAGGAGCTAATTAGGTTAGATGAGGTTATAAGTGGTGGGGTACTAATCTGATGAAATTAGTACCCTTATAAGTAGAGAGCACAGAGATCTCTCTCTCTCTCTCTCTCTCTCTCTCTCTCTCTCTCTTCCCCATGATGTGAGGACACAGAAGGAAGGTTGTTGTCTGACTACAAGCCAGGAAGAGTCTTCACCAGAAACCAAGTACTGGCACACTGATCTTGAACTTCCCAGCTTCCAAAACTGTGGGGAATAAATTTCTGTTGTTTAAGTCACCCAGTCTGTGGTATTTTGTTATGGCAGCTCAGGCTGACTAATACAATCCTTTTTACAATTTTGCTTCTCACATTGGCTGTCATCTCATGTCTTATATACAGTCATGAGTTTTACTCATAGGAATTTTGTTTGGGGTACACAGAACAATGCCTCGTTATTTGTAGAGCATTTATTGAACTCTAAGCTCAGTGTTAGAGATCTAAATTTTTGACTTGGCTCTGCCACCAACTAGATGTGTAAACCTAGACAGTTCACTTCCTTTCTCTGGGGCTCTAAGAGTTATAAACTGGATAATCTCTAGGTTTCCTTCCTGCAATGACATCCTAAGATACTGAGCATTTAACCACACCTAGTTTCCATGTCCCAGTAATGCTTTTTGGCAAAGCCAAGAAACAACTCAAGAGAATCACTATGCCATTCCTTCTCCCCATCCACCCACAAGACCATTTTTATTGTCCTCATACTTACCTCTAGAGTGTTAGTAAGATCGATGGAACTGTTTGTGTTTCTCAGATGGAAAAGCTTCTCAGGAGTGTGCTTGCAGCTTGATTGTGGTTAAAGCTGCTCCATGAATTGCTGATAACCTCCCTTTCTGAAAAATGTTGGAGTAAATGTAAGTTACAGTAGGGTCAATTTGGGGGTAGGAAGTAATTCTTCCCAAGATGCCCATTTGGCAATAGCCCATGAGATTAGAAGGCAAAGATCAGTGGCATGTTCCCTACATCTAGCTGAGTCCAGGACAGGTCAAGGAAGGAGACACAAAGATATGGAAATAACCTCTTTGGTCAAAAGAGCTTTAGTTCTGCTTTTCTTTCCCCTTGCTTCTGACCAGACATGCCTAATACTATAATTGCCCCTTGAGTCAGCCAGAGGGGTGACTCTACTTCCTTTACCTACCCACTACTTCCTTTGCCTTTCCTACATAACAGCTCCCATGCTGATCTTCAGTTCTTCCCCATTCTCCACCAAATACTTTTATCCCCAAGTCTGATTGCATTGCCTTCTCTCTTCTCCTCATTCTAGCACATCAAAGGGATAGTAATCACATAGAGGAAATGGTATTTTTAACATCTAATCAAAGCTCAAACTGCAATATAGCTGACGTATTATAATTGACATGACCTGCACCATCTTTAAGTTACATTGCCATGTGCCTCCAAAATTTACAAAAGTATTTCTACCAGAGGCTTCCTGTTCTGACTGTGAATCAGAATCACTTAAAAATCTTGTTAAAAATACAGATTTTGAGACCAAATTGCAGATATCCTGAATCAGAACCTACGGGAGTGGTACCTTTGGATCTGCATTTTAACAAGCTCCCCAGTACTGGTGTTGGTTTGTTCCTTACAGATGCAGAGACCTCATGCCTTTAATATTGATGTTAGTATTAATTCTGAATCTTTGCTGCATATAACAAAAATATAATTCTAACTAGTTTAACCAAAAAGGAAGATTTATTTTGTAATGACACTGGAGTAAATCATAAAACACACACAAAAAAAACACAGTTGGGCTCAAGAACAACTAGACAGTCACCTACAGGACCCTTTCTGTCTCACATCTCAACTGGCTTCTGAAAAGCTACTTGGTTTTTCTGTCTCACTCAGCCAGGCTACCTCCTCTCTTCATCGGCAGAATGTGACTATAGTCATTTCCCAAATGCTACATGTTTTCATCCATATATCCAAATAATGTTCTCTGCTCTAAATACAAATTGTTAGGAAGTGAATTTGAACTGGGTGACACCAGGTGTCTCCTCTCCCAAAAGTAAACACATACACATATTCATATTCATATTCATATTCATATTCATATTCTCATTCTCTCTCCCTCTCTCTCTCTCTCACCCATAAACTATGATACAGAATCTATTTAGACATTTCTGAATCTCAGATTTTGTATCGGGTGGTTCCTTTGGCTGGTTACCATGGCTCAGATAAGGTTAACATGGAAGCTTCCTCAGTCACCCTATGCTTAGAGTTTGGTGGGTTTCGGCAGTTCTCAGAAAACTCTGAGAAGCTCCTATAAAGATAATTGCAGGGAGAAGTGCTGTGTGAAAAAACAATGCATGCACATTACAATATATTTCTCTTAGTGCTCATTATGCTGCTTTGTCTCTAATAAATGCTCAATAAACATTCATTAAATAGAGTTCTAGACCAGAAGTAGTCAGAAGATCTGATTCTAAGTGTCAATACCAACATTGACTAGCTATGTAAACATCAAAACTCTACACCATTTTCTTCATCTAAGAGTTGGAAATAATAATATGGCTATTTAGTGGACAGGAAAAAATCAAAATTACACACACTTTTATTTATCTATGAAAGTAAATAAACTATAAATATTAAGCACTATTTTCTTTCTTTTTTCTTTTTTAATATTTTTTTTAATTAAAATATAGCTAACATATAACATTGTATTAGCTTCAGGTATATAGCATAGTTATTCAACATTTATATACCTAAAGAAGCCATCATCATGATAAGTCCCACAACCACTATACAATGCTATCACAATATTATTGACTATATTCCCAATGTTGTACTTACATCTCCATGACTATTTTATAATTAGCAGTTTGTTATTAAGCACTATTTTCAATTATCTAAAATATATGTTTGGATCGAAACCTTCCCATTTATTATTAAAGACTCACATGCTTGATTTAATAAGGTAATTTTTTTATGGGAATGAAAACATAAACCTGGAGTCCACCTTGCTTGGAGATTCTCCCTTTTACCAAAGTTATCTACAATTTAAGTGTCATACTTCAATAGAGCCTACTACTGGGAACAGGGATTGAACTTACTATATGCCAAGCTCCATACTAAGATCTTTATACACATTATTTCACTGAATACACACAACAATCCTTTGAATTAACTATAAATAGTATCTCCATTTTTCATAAAAGGAAGTTGAGTCTTAGAAAGATTGGGTAACTTGCTCAAGAGCACACAGATAAAAGAACCCAAAACCTAGATTCAAACCAAAGTCCCTCAATAAAATGAGTACATCAAAATTTGTCTTTCTTAAAATGTCACAGAAATTTCTACATTACCCAGAAACACATTATTGTTAATAGTCTCCCTATAACTTGCTTTAAGGTATGACTAATTCAATAACATCTTTATAGCTACGCCTTAAAAAATATAACACATTCATTCTCAAGGCTGAAGCATTCTTCATGAATTATTCTCTGAACCTGATTCTAATATATTTTTAATTGAAAGACATTGTGCTTAGACTAAATAGCAAAATCTGTTTGTAAGCCAGCCGTAAATGGTAAGATGACTCCTAAAAAGCCTGTAAACATTCAACTTGTAAATTGCCAAGAAATAAATCTATTAAATTTCAGTCTTAATTTGTATCACTTCTGGGTTTTTGTGCTTCTGGTCTAGCTCTTCTCCTCTCTCCATCTTTTCTTTTTCTTTTCTAAGTAGAATTCAATCCAGATTTTCAAAGAAAATCAAAGTCCTCTGGCATTATACAAACATCATATAATGATATTATGTACCATAAAATCATTAAGTCATAGAATATTAGAGTAAATCTTACTGATTACCTAGTATAACCCACTCAGTTTATGGAGAACAAACTGAGACCCAGAGAGAAAAGGTCATACAGTAAATTACCATTCTTTTCTTAGAGAATTATATACAGAATTTATATAGAAGTCAAGAAAATATGGTTACATTACTAATTACTATAAACCAATTCCCCATTCTTGCCTCAGTTTATCCATGAATGGAATGGAATAGAATAGAATTAATTAGATGATCTCTAAGAAAACTTCCACCTTTAATGTTTTTTTTCTTATTTTTCTCACCCGTAAAGAGATATGCAACTATGTTACACTTAGTTCACATCTTTATCTATATTTTTATTACACTTGAGAATTCATATCCACTATTCCAAGTTAACTCAATATTCAAAATTATGAACTTACTGATAAATAGAATTATTGGTACACTAGTTATCATAATTTTCAACATTAATCTCAAACTCATTATTAACAGAGACCATGAATATTACATGTTCTCGCTTCCAAATAATGTAGCATTTCAGTCTGGTTCCATTGGTAATCAGACACAAAGACAAGCTGTGTTAAATTCTATTTGGTGTAAGTAACAAAATCCCAGCAGACTTAAGCAAAATGTGCATGTATTAGAAGAACACATAAGTATCTTGTAAAATAATTGAACAGCAAAGTTGTAACTGGCTTCAGGAAAAGCTGGAATCAGGAACTTGAAAGTCTCAGAATGCCCTCCACCTTTCTTCAGTTTCTGTTTAAAAATGGCTTCGGTCTTCTCTTAAAATAGACCACTTTTCTCCACACTTTGGAAAACATGACTGCCAGCATCAACAATGTTTTACATACTAACCTTTCAGCTCACAGAGAGACAATGGTCCTATCCTTAGCCTGAAGACTAAAAATCTCAGAGAAAAGTGACTCTGACCTGGTTTGCATCACGAATGCCCAATTCTAAACCAAATAATTGGGATCAATGGTTAGGGTTTGAGGCATTAATGTAATGATTCTCTTAATAAGCAAATTAATGAGAAAAAGGACAGTTAAAGGAAAGGGGTTCTTAGCAGACCAACTCTAGGTTTCTACTCCATCAATAAAGTTATGGATTCCTAAGTATAAGTTTGGTATTTGAAATCAAGGAGAAAGTTATTTTCTAAGATGTCTGGAGTAATTGAAAGATAATAGCATAAGATAATGCTGCAATGAGAAAATTAATGCCTGGATGGAAGTTCAACTTCAAGCACATTTTATTCATATTTTACATGACAATATGCCATGGAGATTGCAATCAGTTTAACCTTTTCTAAACAAAAAATATTAATTCAGTGTTTTGAAAGCACTTCTTTACAGGCAATACATTTTTAATTTATAATGATTGACAATGGTGGAAAAATAAAATTTTTATGTAAATTCATTTTCAACATTTCAGTTTCAAGTGAAGGAACAAATACTTGCATTTATTTCCAAATATATCTATATATACATAAACATATAGATGTGTTTTATCCACTCCTTCAAAGTTTACCTAAGCTTTCTCCTACTTTTTCCAACTTTCTTTTCCTCCTACCCTATTACAGGTGAAATTCTAGCCATTACAAGAAGAGATTGTGGGCTGTTACTGGTACCAGAGCCATTCATGCTTTTCAGTAATACCTAACCCTTTACCTGAGTTGTGTGGGTTAGAATAGCTACAAATTGGCAGTTGTGATCATGTGAACAGGAGATGAGAAGACCGACACTGTTTCCCTCGTGCTAAGAGTGACAGCAGTATTGCTCTCATGGGAGCTTAGTGATGAGAAAGGGAGGTTCACATCATGAATATGTACCAGTTGTTTTGAATTATCATAAAACAAACATGAGATTTGTTTTACTTTTCTGGTAAAGATATTTTTAGAGCAGTTTTAGGTTCACAGCAAAATTGAGAAGAAGGTACAGAGACATCCCATATATTTTCTGCCCACACACGTGCATATTCTCCCCCATTATCAACATCCCCCAACAAAGTGTAACATTTGTTACAATTATTAAATCTATATGGAGACACATTGTCACCTAAAGTTTATAGTATACACTAGGGTTCACTTTTGGTGTTTTACATTCTGTGTGTTTGGACAAATGTATAATGGCATTTATTAACCATTATAGTATCATAACAGAGTATTTTCACTGCCTTAAAAATTATCTGTGATCTTCCTATTCATTTCACCCTCCCCATTAACTCCTGGCAATCACTCTCATAGTTTTCTTTTTTCCCAGAATGTCATAATGTCATATGGTTGGAATCATATAGTGTGTAGCCCTTTCACGTTGGCTTCTTTAGCTTAGTAATATGAATTTACGTTTCCTCCACATCTTTTCATGGTTTTATAGCTCTTTTTGTTTAAGTACTGAATGATATTCCATTGTCTAGATGTACTACAGTTTAACCATTCACCTAGTGAAAGACATCTTGGTTGCTTCCAAGTTTTGACAATTATAAATAAATATCCATATGCAGATTATTGACTGAGCATAAGCTTTTAGGTCCTTTCGGGAAATATCAAGAGTGAAATTGGATCTTAAGAGTATGTTTAGTTTTGCAAGGAACTAGCCAACTGTCTTTCAAAGCAGCCAAGCATTTTCCATTTCCACCAGCAATGAGTGAGAATTCCTGTTGTGCCACATTATTGTCAGCATTTGGTATTGTCTGCATTTGGAATTTGGCCATTCTAATAGGTTTCTAGTAGTGTCCCATTGTTGTTTTAATTTGCATTAGAAAAATAGTTTAAAGACACAGAATAGAGAGCCTCGAAATAGACCCACAAAAATTGTCAACTGATCTTTGACAAAGGATTAAAGACAATACAACGGAGAAAAAATAGCCTTTTCAACAAATGCTGTTGGAACAAGTGGACATCCAAATGCAAAAAAAAAAAAAAAAAAATGAACTAGACATAGACCTTATACACTTCACAAAAAAGTAACTCAAAATGGATCACAGATCTAAATGTTAAATGTAAAACTAAAAATCCCAGAAGATAGCAGAGGAGAAAATCTAGATGGCCTCATGTTTAGTGATAACTTTTGCGATATGACATCAAAAGTACAATCCTACGTCAGGAAGAATTGATAAGCTGGACTGTATTAATATTAAATTTTTCTACTCTGTAAAAGACACAAGAGGATGAAAAAGCAAGCCACGAACTGGGAGAAAATATCTGCAAAAGACATATGAAAAAGGACTGTTACCCAAAATATACAAAGAACTCTTAAAACTCTACAACAAGAAAACAAACCGATTTTAAAAGTGAGCCAAAGACCTTAACAGTACCTCACTAAAGAAGATATTCAGATGGCAAATAAGCATATGAAAAGATGCTCCACAACATATGTTATCAAAGATGAGACTTTTTATTAAAAAAAAAAAAAAAAGAGTCTATGGCCATGCTACCCTGAACATACCCGATCCCATCTGATTTTGGAAGCTAAGCAGGGTCAGGCCTGGATAGTACTTGGATGAGAGACCACCTAGGAAGAGCAGGTGCTGTAGGTGAAAAAATAAAAAATTTAAAAATTTTTACAAAAGAGTACTTGGTTGCTCAATTTTCAAAAACAGGTTGATATGGTTATTAGATTTCTTAGTAATAATTGTAATAAATTAATATTATGTTTCACATTTTAAAGTTAATCTGTTAGAGACATTTATTTTACTTGTAAGATGACTACTTAATAGGAACAGCACCTAAGATGTGTTTTCATTCATGGAGAATATATACAGTTTTGGTACTAGTTGAGTTAATCGAGGAAAATTAATGAGGTCATAGTAGGTTAATTATCAGTTTTTGAGCATGCATAATCGCCCATGACAAACAGTTCATGATTTTAAACAAACTTTTTTCCAACAAATATTTTTATGAAATACATTTAATTATAATAAATATAATCATAAGTGTATAAGCCAACTGTCTTTGGAAATATTAAAATAAAAATTTTAATATTATAGGAAAGTTTATCCCTCCCTTTTAGTAAACTAGTCGAGATATAGACTCCAGTTTTTAATGACTAGATACAAGTAAATATAGGTTTATTTAAATTTTGTGGTAAATGAGGACATGTAAACATTTACCGACCTGCTCCTTATCTAATTAAACATAAGCTAGTAATTATTCTAGCTTCTATTCTCAAAAGCACTTATGTCAACAACTTATCAGGCCCTAAAGTTTCTTGCTTTCAAAAAAAATGACTTGCATCCTAGGGCTTCAACTTTCAATTTAAACAAGGCTAACTCAAAGATATTTTAAGGTTTATAATTATTTTTTTACAGAAATATAGAATTTTACCAGAACTACAGCATGACAGAAATTTTAGAGACCATCTAGCCCAAATCCCTTAATTTTACAGATAAGAAAAAAATACTGGAAAATGGGGAAATCTGCCCAAAATCACAGCACCAGACTTGGAGTTGGGAATCCAGGGCTCTCCTAATTCCCAGCCCTCTGACTCCTAACTTGCTTAGACTTCTTTTAAAATCATGTATCTTTAGGCAAAACACAGCTGAGTAAGATAGGCATCTATCATTTTCATCAGAATATACTAGCTTCACTGGTTGTTAGATTTCTTAAAGAGATATAAACACTGTCCTCAAAGAGAATGTAATCTGACAGAAGAACCCAGGTAGACACATGTGAAGGATGAAATAAAATGTAATTTATTTCCAATTAGTTCGAGTAACAGAAGGAAACAGTGGTGCCCTTTAAGGGATTAAGAAGTACAAACTACCAGTTATAAAATAAATAAGTCACGGGGATGTCATGTACAGCACAGGAAATATTGTCAATAATATAATAACCTCGTATGGTAACAGATGGTTACTAGACTTATTGTGGTGATCACTTTGTAAGCTATATAAAAGTTGAGTCACTATGTTGTACACCTGAAACTAATATAGTATTGTATATCAACTATACTTACTAAATAAATAAAATCCTAAGAAATATACCTATATAAGAACCCCTGCCAACTTTATATCTCTCTTTTAATGAATACCACATGTAGAAAAGGACAGTTACGTTAGCCACAATTTAGAAGAAGAGGAAGGACACGAGATACCAGTGGTTCTGAAAACAACCTAGAAAAGATAAAGCTGGGTCACAAGTATTTGTAAAATATTGATTTTTATGGTGCTATATTGAGGGACACCATGGAACAAACAATGTGACAGTGTGATATCTTTAATATGTCTCAGATGTGTAATCTGACCCACATTTATAAAAATCATTTTAAAATTCTTTCCTAACTGCCATAGGAGATAATACTTTCGATGTCCTTACTTCCCAGGGCTTGATCTTATTTCTTTCTATAATAAATAACAATGCTAAGTGAGAGTCCAGTATTTCAGAGCACTTCAGCCCTCATAGGTCATAATCAGCAGCTTGGTTTAAACAGATCCTAAGCTGCCTGACTTTTATATACATGGAGGGTAGGGAGTTGGTCTGCAGTTTTATCAAGAATTATAACAGGCAAGAACAATGTGTAGACACCAACAAAGATATTTTAAATGTTGATAGAAAAACAGGAAAAAAAAGGAAAATCTGTATGCAGAACAATCTGGGTGGTTAAGCTTTATATCTTCAGATAAATAAAGTTATTTGCAATGAAAGGGAATTATGACTTTCACTTGTTTCTGCATAATTTATTCTATTTTCATATCAAACTTCAGTAGTCCTAATATGTAATAACAATAATTGTTACTGTAGCTGTGATAGCTGTAATGGCAGCCAGTGAATAAAGGAAATCCAATAGGATGCTCAGTTCTCACTAGGTGATAAAACAAATTCATGTCAGATTATACTAACCCATTAGGAGAATTCAAAAAAGGTCCTATCACATGCAATTTGGATAGTTTAATAAACAATATCTAAAACACTGAAAATGTGACAACTTTCTGATCTTTGACTTAAGCCAAGTATAAAGAATTAAATCATAAGACCTAAAAGTAGTTCTCAAGGAGCCAATAACAAAGTCAAGTGTCCTAACTAGTTTGAGACTTAGAGCATGCTTTCCTCCTCTTTTGTGGGTATGCGCATTTTGGTACTCTAGTAAGTGATAATATTGTCATGGCATATTAAAAAAAATTGAAAGTTATTTTGGAGATTCTCTAAAGAGAAATAAAATATTAGGAATATATTAAATATTTAATTTAATAAAATTTATAAATAAAATATTTTTAAAAATTCTAAGAGAAAATTGAAATCTTGTTAATAGACTAAAATTGTTAATTCAGGTTTTATGCTAAAATGACCGTCAGCCAGTTCCTGACAAGACTTCTTAATGATGAGCTCTTTAAATTCTTGATAGTCATTGTTGATGAGAAACAATTCACAAAAGTAGATGATAAAAAATTTAAAGCCATTGTTGTTTTTTACAACCATCTAAATATTTAAAACAGTTGAAATTACATTTAAAGAATCTAAAAACTCTTCCTTAGCTTCCCTGATCAAATGTAATAGTGAATTTTCTTATGACTTGTAGGTGGGGTTTGAATAAAATAATTTTTTTTATATCAAATATTTCAAAATACTGATAATTCTTTTACTTGTGGGTGGTATTTGCAGTGTTAGAGTAGTCACATACTAAAGCCAGCTCAGACTCCAAGTGATACCAAGTAAGAGGGAAGGACGCAAGTGTTGAGACATTGAAAAATACTGGATCCTTCAATACTTAAACTGGAGAGTTTTGAGATGTCTAAAGCCGTGAGGAGAACAAAGAACAAAGGTTGTCTGATGAGCTGGCAAATTTTGTCTTTCCTGGTAAAGTCTCTCCACTCCACCTCAATGTCCCTGCCTTGCAATGTTGTAGCAGAGTGAGGGCTTGTATGGGTTATTTCCCTTGAGACTTTCTGGCTTCAAACAGATAATAAAATCTTTCAATTTTCTGCAAATCAAGCTAGTCTTCATTCTCTTAAGAACTCCAAAGAGCCATGAAAATCAGTAATATTGATAAAGGGGGTTCATAGACCTTATCTTTTGAGTATATTAGCAAAGATAGTATGCTTTAGAGGGGAGATATACCAATAGAATTTGACAGTTCTGTATTCCCCACTTCCTCATGTGGATATTACACTACAGCTCAACCAAACAGCTCACCACTGCCCAGATGTTCAATATGAACTCTAAACTCTCTCTATTCTTTCTCTTACTACTCATTCTCTAAGGCCTAGTATCAGTGTCACCCAGATACGATGCCCTCCTCACCACTACCTCTGCACCCTGGTAGTCACTGTTCTTGAATATCTACAGCATTTTGTGCATTTCTTCAAGGAACTTAATACATTATACTTAATTACGTGTTTGTATGCCTTCAGTCTTAATGCCACATTGAGCAGAAAACTTATCATACCCTTCAAGGGCCTGTCAGTACACAGGAAACATTCGATAGAAAAGTAAATACTATGTTCTCTATTTAACTGTCACAAACTCAACTCTCATGTCTAGCTGGGTTACAGTTCTGCCCCCAGACTATACTGGTATATATTTCCTTGATCCTGACATTCTCACACTTTTCAACTCTGGTCTTCTGGTCTTCCTCTCATGCTGGAGCTACCCCACAGCTCCAGGTCCACCCAATTACTGCCAAGTAGATGGCAACTGCTACTCTGCTGCCCCCTAGGGGATCTTGGCCAACAAAGATGGGCTTTGTTCTACTAGTGATGTAATGAATTTTATCAAGGGAAGCATTCAAGTGGTCATGGATCTATGAGAATAAAATGATATTTGTTTCTGCAAACGCCCGAAAACAATAGATACAATGGTAAGTTAAGCCTCAGGGTTTAAACTGTTTTCCATAATATGGAGCTATATCTCTAAGCATCTCAGACTCTACAGATTGTATTGCAATAAACTGGTGTCAGTTGGGCTTCCTCACTATCTGGCCATTTTCTTTCTGGTTGATATTCAATATTTTAAAATAATTTCAAAAATTCTTGAGATTTATAAAAATTAAACAGAAAGTAAGACTCAAAATGTTTAGTGAATGACAATTGTCCACCAAAAAAAATCAAAAACAAATGCAACAAAAATTCTTCGATATAAATTTAAAACAATTAAATATGAATTTGCAGATATGAAAGAATATTTCAATTTAGAAATTTAAAAACCCAGAAGTAAACAAAAAACAAGAAGATTGTGAAACAAAAGTGGGCTAAAGCTAGGAAAGATAAGAAAAGACAAAATCTCAAATTAACATCACATTACAAGGTACCCCAAAAAATAGATTAAATTGAAAACATATTAAAAAGTTATTAGACAATTAGATTTTTTAAATTATACCATTTACAACAGCATCAAAAAGTCTAACACCTATGAATAAATTTAATAAAATATGTGCAAGATCTCTAACTTAAAACTACAAAATATGGCTGAAAGGAATTAAAGAACACTTTGTAAGTGCACAGCTGTACTATACTTACAGATTGGAAGATACAATGCTCTTATTTGCATCTTCTCTCCAAATTATTAAATGTCCTTCTCCTCAAATTAATCTGTAGATTAACACCATCCCAATCAATCCCAGCAAGCTGTGTGTGTGTGTGTGTGTGTGTGTGTGTGTGAAAATTGATTACATCTGATTCCAAAATTTATATGGAAATACAGAAAACTAGAATAGGTTTTACTTTTTATTATTATTTATTATTGTTTGTGCCTACAGCACCTTATCTTCCTAGGTGGTCTCCCATCTGAGTACTAACCAGGCCCAAACCTGCTTAGCTTCCAAGATCAGACATTGGGCTTGTTCAGGGTGGCATGGCAGTAGACAATGATTTGTGGCTCCATTGAAGCATGTACCCAGGGCCTTCTGCATGTAAAGCAGACATACTAATCACTATACTATGGACCTACATCCTAGAATAAGTTTTAAAGAAGAACAACAAATGTAAAAGATTTACACCTCCAGATTCCAGCCACAGTAATTAAGACGGTGTGGCATTGTGTACAAGGATAGAAATAAACCATAAAAAAAGAATAAAGTATCCAGAAATGTGTGTGTGGAAAGTGGGGATTGTTACTTGGTTTTCAACAAAGGTACCTTTAATAAATGGTTCTGGGTCAATTGGATAGTCCTACAGAAAAAAAAAAAAAACTTTCTAATTCACACACAAGTTTTAATCTGAGATAGATTATAAATCTTAATAGCAAAAGATTAAACAATAGAGTTTCTAGAGAAAACAAAAGAATATGTTCAGGATATTTGGGGTAGGCAAAGATTTTTTAACAGACTGCAAGTAACAATAATCATAAAAAAAAACTTGAGAAACTGGACTTTGTCATAATTACGTTTTTGTTCATCAAAGACATTATCAGAAGTGTTAAAAGACAAGATATGGACTGAGAAAGATGTTTGCATTTATATAATAAAGGACTTATTTCTGGAATATGTAGATAATGCCTACATATTAATGAGGAAATATTTAAAAATTCAATTTCAAAAATGGGCAAATAACCTGAACAATTTCCAAAGAAGATACACAAATATCAGCATTAGAAAAATTATTCAGCATCATTAGTTATTAGAAATTTAAATTATATGGCAATGAGATGCCAATATAGATCCATCCAAATGACCACAAATAAAACGTCTAGCAATATTATGTACTGGCAAGGATGTGGAAAAACTGGAAATCTCATGTATTGTTGGTAGAAGTACAAGCTGGCAAACACTTTAAGTAACTGTTTGGAATTATTTACTATCATCTAAATCAGAAATTCTATTTCTAGACATATACCCAAGAGGAGCAAGAGCATATGTCCAATAAGAAAACACATACACAATTACTTTATACCTTAATAGGAGCTTTATACCTAACCATGAAAAACTGTCACAAACAAGCAAAATTTGGAAACAACCCAAATATTTCTAAATGGATTGTAGACATAAATTTGAAAAGAAAAAAATATAAGCCTTTTAGAAGATAATATGGGAGAATGGTTTCAACCATCAGGTAAGGAAGAAATTTCTAAACAGGATGAAAAGATTGATACATTTTATAAGAAGATAAAATTAATTTCTGCTTATCAAAAGATATGACTAAAAGAATATAAAAACAAGTCACAGAGTAAGAAGAGATATTTAAAACATTTATAACTAACAATTCTACTCCTGGATTTATGTCCAAAATAAATGTGGGTATATGAGTACCAGGAGGCATGAATAAGACCATTCTTTACAGTACTTTATATAATAACTAAAAACTGGAAATGAGTAAAATATCTGCCATCAGTAAATAGTTAAATTAGTAGCGGTATATTTGTGTAATGAAATGTCAGATAGCACTGGCAATTCACAAACTATAGCTTCCTAAAACAACGTGGATAAATTTTATAGAGTGAAAGAAATTGGACACCAAAGAATGATTCCATATGTACACAATTCAAAAACACAGTCAAAATAAACTATATCATTTAAAGGTGCAGTGGCATACAGAAAGTTACAAAGAAAAGCAAAGAAGAGTATTATAAAATTTAGAAGAGTTACATTTGTTAGGACAAAAGGGGTTACCATATTTCTTGATCTGGATGGTAGTTTAAATGGGTATTCACTTTCATAAAAATTGGTTGAAGTTAAGTTATATATTTACACTTTATTAATTTTTCTGAGTGATATTACATTTCACAATAAAGACATCATGAAAATGAACTCTGTTTTCATTATCTACCTAAAATTACATGCTTACTCTTGGAAGTATTATCTCATTCACTTAAAGACTATAATCCCAAAGGTATGAAATAATTTTAAAGTTTTCCTTTCATTATACAATACAAAATAGAACAGAAAATTACATCTCAATAATAATTATATCTCAATAACATAAAATTACATCTCCCTGCTATTCTCATTACACAGCCTATTTTCTTCCCTTCTCAGGAAAAAAAAAATTACAGATAACAAATTGAGATAAAATTGGACATAGCTAGAAAATTAGAAAGATAAAACAGGATGTTGTCATGAAAAAGCAACTCTTAGACTGCCAGGACCCAAATGCTGAGTTGCAAGGCTGACACAATAGCTCTTTCTAGCTTATATTTAAAAAGGAAGGATAGGGGTCATTGCCAGACATAGCGAAAGAACTATCCAGTTACAAGATAATTCTAATGGAAGTTTAGTCACTATATAATTTAAGCCCCAACAATTAGATCACCAGTCCCTGTAGTAGAAACTATGTAAATGAAAAACTACTTTTTTTTTTTTAATTTGGAGAAGGAACCTGGATCTATGCCTGCTGTTTCACAGACTGGCTCCCACACAAAAGGGCAAGAAAAGACTAGAAGAAAGGGGCAGACAGACCACTCCAGATTTGTAGGTGGCAGGTTTGATAAGCAAAGGAACTTATATACAAGGCTTATCTTGGGTGCCACAATGAGAGTACATCTCCACACCTACTCGCCAGAATCTAAAAAGTTTAGATCTAGGCTGTAACGGGCTTCAGTCACATATACTGTCCAGATGTCTCAATAATGTGTTACCCTCTCAAGGTCACGTCCTTGAAATCAGCAACTACTGTGGGAATGGTGGGAAAACTGCTCGCTCCAAGGACCGGAGGTGAGGAGCCTCCTATTTCCTGATTGCCCAACTGGAGGTTACATCATCCAGATGACCTCCTCCAACAATGCCTTTGAGCTTCTGCTCACTAGCCCTCTGGCCTAGAAAAAAATCATTCAGTTAAAGCCTCAGTTTTCTCAATTGTAAAATGATGGACTCAATCTTTGCCCTAACTATCCCAGAAGATGTTCTGAGAAGCAACTGAAGAAATAGTTGTAATATCTTATACATATGTATACAATTATGTACATCTTATAGATAAGAAAAGGATAAACATATGTAAGGGATTTGTGTGAGTTTCATAAGCTCCAAAAAGGTTATTTCACATGTGTAAAGTGAGCAGTGGGGAACCTACATGGTATTTCTTCAAACAATTCAAACACTAACCCAGTGAATCACTGGCATTAATAGTATTGTATAACAGCCCTCGGGTATGCTGGGTGGCATAGAGATAAGACGGACAAATGTTGCTCCAGCAGTTATAGTGGGGACTCACATAGAAAACTGATCAATGATTCATTTTAGGATTATAGCAGTCAACCTTCTATAATTAGTTTAAGGAGTGAAACGTCAAACGAAGGACTTGTCAAAAGAACTTAAAATCAGATTACTTTTCCAGTGTAATCATTATTTAATATCAGAACATTTGCCAATTTATTCAGAGAATTCCTGGCCCTTCCATACTTTCCCATTGCAAATAACTGGCTTGAGAAGAATTCATTTCATTCAGAAGCAAAGAACATGTCTTATCTCAGTACCCTCAACCCAGCGCAGTGCCTGGCATTTGAAGTTTATTACATGACTCAATTAAGTGGACGGTTTTGTCTTTCTTATATGTTGTAATATCTACTAAAATCTTAAAAAATGCAAATGTAGCCCTCCCACAACATGCCATCAGTCCTAGTTTGTTTTACTAAAATTTCTTTAAATATTCAAGGAATAGATAATTCTTAACATCTAAACTATTTAATATTTAATGGCAATCTTTTCAATTAATTTCGCAAGGCCATTTGGACATTAAAATTAACAAACTATATAATGGAATAAGAGTAGAAATCACATTTGCAGTAGTGGGAAATGTGAAGATAATCAGAAAACTTTACAAATATACTGACATAATGGAAATGAAATCCATGTTTTTGAAAGGGACCGCAAGGGTGTAAAATATCAATTAATCAATTTAACTAAAAAATAGCTGGAATAGCAAAGACAAGTTTTGGAAACATAGAGTGAGATAAACTCATTTTTCTTATAATAAAACACATATTCAAGATACAATAATTAAAACACTGTGGATCTGAACCAGAAACAGAACAACAGATGATTAGAATAGAATAGTACCTGGAACTCCCAAAAGTCTACTGAAGAATTTAATACATTTTGTGGTATTGAAGAACAGTGGGGAAAGGACAGATATAAACAAATAGTAGGGGGAAAATAGACTAACCATTCATACAAATAAATGAATTAGACATTTAAATTAAACCTTAAATAAATATAAACTCCAGCAGGATTAGGAAATTAAATATTTCTTAAATGTCTAAAATAGAACATGAAAATGAAATACATGCAAACATGCTTATAATCAAAGACCTATTTCTAAGAATAACTTTAAAATCAATAATCATAAAGATAGGTTTTAGGTAAAAATCTCAATATTTTTGTATATAACAAGAATAAACAGCTGAAGCGTTGTAAAATGGTAAAGGTATTTTTGCTTGCTTTTTTTTTTTTTAATAATCAATTGAAAAAGCAACAACTAAAGTGAGAAACAAACAAAAATCCTTTCTGAGACAGAACTAGGAAACACCCATATCCGCAAAGTCATATCTATCTGAGGAAGAACTGCAAGGATGGTAAAACCTGGACCAGACAAAGGAGGACATGGAGGAAGAATGTTCATTATAGAGCCCAGGTGAAAGCAGCTGATCAGTTGCCTCTAAAATATGAGGTACGTGAACGGGGCAAAATCAATGAAGTTTTGTTTGGAGGTGAGGAAGTGACACCTCGGAGACACATTAAATCCCTTCCAACACCATGAAGAGGCAAAGGAATTATGGATAAGTAGGAAAAAAGCAAAAGAAACTTTCAAACATGCTATGATGGCTACCCTATGACAGGGTAAAAAAGAATCTGTGATGGGCAGAAACTCTGCAGTTGCTAAGTTTTCTCATTTAAAGTTTAGAACAGGACTTAACCCCTTACAACTATACATCCTGTTTTACATGGGGCTTCATTCTGTACCAGAGAGAATTCCTGGCCCTTCCATACTTTCCTGTTGCAAATAACTGGCTTGAGAAGAATTCATTTCATTCAAAAACTAAGATACTTGCCATGGATTGGCACTGCATGATGAAGTTTTAATTTTACCAAAATTTCCTGAAAGAGATACGCATCCACCAGTGAGACAGGGGGTGGGCATAAACAACATCTTTCATGATATTCCCCCAAAGCCATTTGTGCCAAACCATCAGTAGTAGTAGGATCTGCATGAGATAATTGTTGTAAGTATATCCCACCACTATATCCTAAAAGCTTTTGAAACTAAAAAATTACCAATAAGTGCTCGACCATAAGAAGAGAAAACACCATCCTGATGAGAAAACAGTATAGATTGTTCTGAAAAATACCAATGGGAGAAACTTTCACAAGGTCAGAATTCTGGTAAATACAAAAAAGTCACATGGATTGAAAAGTGTTAAGGCTGTCTGGGCCCCTGAAAATCTCAGAAACAACCACTAAGTCGTTTTTTCTGGAAGGATAAAGCCCTATCTTGAGGGGAAAACACTGGAAACAAAAATAAATTGAACAGAGTAAGGACAGTGAAGACAAAAAAGAGGAAGGGCTCTGAGGAAGCAGAATCCAGGAAGCACCGTCTGAAGCAGAGAGCACCAATAAGAAAATAAGGCCTGTAGAAGGGGAGGCTGGAACACAGTTAAAAGGCAGAAAATGTTATTGAATTCAAACTGGCTCTAGAATCCAACAAGACTACACAGAGGCCATATTTAAAATTTTTAAAGACAAAAACAAAGAAGGGAGTCACTGAGCTCTGAAGCTAGGAAAGATACCCTCCTTCATCCTTCCCACCCAACAGGAAACTCCTTCTAATAGCCCAGAAAAACTCACCTTATTTAAGCATAGGAAACACACACACGCAAAAATACAATTTAACCCTATATAATACAAATTATAAGAAAAAATTATTTAATGAAAAATAATTACAGAGAGTCTCTTGGGTGGGGGGTGGGCCCAGAGGGGCATATGTCAGAGCTCAAGTGGGATGAGGTATCCACATTGGGAAGTGGGAGTAGCAAAGAGGTGGCAGAAGGAACAAAAGATTAGTTTTAAGCAGAGAAATTGACCAAATATATAAATAAATTAAGGCCAGGTTTCTCAGAGGATAGATACAATATGAAAAGATGAAAAGGGAGGACACTAAAATGAACCCTGGGGAAGTGAACTGGAAATGGAGGTGTTGGAACGACCTCATGGTTTTGAAAATATACATGGATATAGAAATAAATATAAGCGTGTGTGAGTGTATACCCTAGTTCTCTCCACTGAGAGGGACTAGGATAAGTGACATACCAGCAGCAATTAGCACACCCAGAACTCAGATCCTGGTTTCTAAAAGCCATTTTCTACTAAAAGGAACCAGAATTCCTTGTGGGGGAAAAAAGGAATGATTCCAAGCCTGGAAAAATAGGGCAAGTAGAAGATGACCCTGGTACATCTTTTTGTGCATGAAAATAAAGAAATGCTCAAAGAATGAAAGGGTCAAGAGGAAACAGAAGCCATCTTTAAGGGACTCCCACTGACCAAATCTGAGACAATTCAAACATCAAAATAAACAACAATAATAATAAATTATAAGACATTAAATTTAAAAATCTGCAAGGCCATCCTAACTTAAATAAATGAATTAAGCAATAATATGTTGAGGAATAGGATAGTTACATAGTTTGAAAGTACTTACAAAATACTTAGAAAAAAATTAACTTTATAGTACAGAAACCTAGCAGACATTTTAATCAGTGGCAAAATTATCATTGCCAGTAACAGAAAAATCTAAATAATGCACCACAGGATGAAATATATTAAAAACAGCATAGGTTTTGTGTTTTTACATCCAATAATGCAAAAATTAATTCTAAACCTGCAGGAAAACTGATAAATGTAAACTGAGGGGACATTCTACAAATTAACTAGCTAATAATATTCAAAAGTCTCTCAAGGTTTTAAAAGCTAAGGACAAACTGAGAAGTGGTTCTAGATAGCTAAGGATACTAAAGAAATATGACTACTAAATGCAGTGTTAGAATCTGGACTGAATCCTTTTGCTGTAAAAAAACATTACTAGGGATATTGGCCAAACTTAAATAAAGTCTGAGGATTAGATAGTAATAATACATCAATGTCAATTCTCTAATTTTGACAGTAGTGTTATGGTTATGTAGGAAAATTTCTTTGTCAGTAGGAAATATCCATAAGTATTTGGTGGTGATGAGACATTATATCTACAATGTACTCTCAGAAGATTCCGGGAAAAATGTCTCTGTATTTTACTTTCATATTTTCTATAAGTTTGACATTGTTTCAAAAAAAAAAAAGAGTAAATTAGAAGAAAGATAAGAATAGACACATAGAAAGCAAAGAAAAATTTTAAAACAATAAGGAATAAAAATAAAACAGAAAAAAAAAAGATTTTAAAATAATGACATATGAAAGACCAGAAAAGAAAATGGAATATGGGTAGTAATAGAATCCCCAAAGGAAAAAAAATAAAAAACAAATACAAATATTTAAAACTGTATCTTAAGAAAGCTTTCTAAAATTAAAAAAAAAAAAAGTTTGGAATATGTATGCTGAAGTGAAACTCTAAGGAACTGATAAATATTTTGCAGAATGGTCAAACCAAAACCTATCCTAATGTGGAACTTCAAGGCTAGAGAAATTTTTTTGAAAAAATGGGAGGGGTAGTCTAAACAGAAGACAAATGATAGTGGGAGTAAAATCAATAGTCAATTTAAAAACAAGACGTAAGTTTGAACGGTTATCATTGGCTCTTGACCAGTTCATAGGTGTTATCATTACTGCTCAGTTATTTATCTGAGGAATCGGCACAGAGTTTGAGGTCACTAAAGATTAGTCAAGTGAGAATATTTTCAAAGAAGTTAAGAAAAACACCACTTCTGTACAACCTGAAGTAGAATCTACCAAGATGTGTCATAACTGATGGCGACAAAAATATGAGTGGAGTGGAACAAAAGCTTAGATTGACAAATTTACAAAACTTACAATATTTAAACCTACTATTCGTTGTACTATCAGCAGGTACTCTTGAGGACAATAGTTAAATTAATCACGTGTTATAAATACAGTGGCATCAACATTGAACTTCATGTGCTCTTATAGTGCTAACCATTGACAATTCTGAGAATTTTCATTTGGAAATAGAAGTTCTATAGCCTTTATTGCTCAACCAGACAGAAAGTTAATAACAGCACTGGTAAACATTTTTTGACTTTTTGGGGCAGAGGCCTGAGATTAAAATTTTTCTAAATATTACTCAGCCATTAAAAAAAATGGAATCCTACCATTTGCAATAGCATGGATGGACCTAGAGGTTATTATGCTGAATGAAATAAGTCAGACAGAGATAAATACCATATGATTTCACTTATATGTGGAATCTAAGGAATAAAAAGAACAAACTAATAAAAAACAAACACAAATATAGAGGAATATAGAGAACAATCTGGTGACGGCCAGAGGGAAGGGAGGTTGTGGGGCTGGGAGAATGGGGTGAAAGGTTAAAGAAGTACAAATTAGCAGTTGAGAGATAGTCAAAGGGATGGGGAGCACAGGATAGGGAATGCAGTTAGCATTAATGTAATGGCTAGGTGGAGAGCCACAGGAGAGAAAGAGCAATTGGCGGGGGAGGGGGGGTGTCGTTTTATAAACTATACAAATGACTAACCAATGTATTGTATACTCGAAACTAATAAAATAAGATTAAAGATTTTTTTTCTGAATGAGAAAAACTGCCCTCAACAGCCATCGTTAAACATTGAATGGCTTTGGAAATTAGCTGTTGCTACAAACTTGAAAATGCATCTTCAACTCAACAAAAAAATAACAGGACAAAACACTGCTTATATGTGAAACTTATTCAGCTGTAAAGTCATTTCAGTGACAACTTCTGTTTGAATCTCAAGTACTGTCAAACTGCTTTGTACACTTCCCATGCTGTCAAAATTTAGAACAAGAAGTGAGATTTCTTTGCCACACAAATTTGCAGATGTATTTTCCAAGTTTAAACTTTAGTTCCAGCAGCATTTTTCAGACCACAATATATAAAAGAATGAACCTCTGTGGATTTCTTATCCTTCATTCCCACATGTCCTCTCCATACTTTCAAGATTCTCCTTCATTCTACAGCACTTTCCCAAACATTTCCATAGTTTTACAAATCCTCTTATCCTTCAAAGATTTCCCTAAACATCCCAACCCCAGATTTTTCTCTAAGCCCAACTTCTATGATAATTACCTTCTCTTTCATTTGACTCTTTCTATATATACCTTTTTCTGTTTACTACAAATCCACCTACACAATCAATATTTCCCCATATACACTGTAAGTTCTCTGAGGGAAAAAGCTACGTCTTAAAGTACAACTCAAAATCCCCTGTTGGCAACACCCGAAACGCTGGAAAATGTTGGTTCATTAACTGCTTAAGCAAGTATTCTGATAGGTACAAACATAAAAGTGATTAAAGAGGACTATGGAAAGACTCATCAACACTGCTCTTACAAATTTAATTCAACCAACATGTCCTAGGTTATTTACTTACTTTTGGCTAGCCATAGAAATGAATCTAAAATTGTCTCTACTCTCAGGGAATAAAAAGTTAAGATAAGATTATTTACTGCAATGGTTCTCAACTATAGGCAGTTTTGTTCCCCAGGATACATGTATCAGTGCCTGAAGACATTTTTGTCACAAATGGGAGGTGCAAGATGCTACTGTCATATAGTGAGTAAAGCCCAGGGGTACTGCTAAACATCCTACAATGACAGGGCAGTTGTCCACAACAATGAATTATCTGGGTCCAAAGGCCACCAGTACCAAGGGAGAGAAACACTAATTTACTGTGCCAATGTGGGCTGAGATATATGACTATAGTTTACAATACTTGTTCTCATCTTCTAAATTATAGTTTTCATGTGACTTATTATCTGAGAATCTAGGGCTGATGTTCTCCCCCAACATTCACTCCCATTTCACTAGACTAAAAACTTAATGAGGCTGGAAACTGGTCCTCTTCTTTCACTGAGGTGCTCAGTGAATGTCTGTTGAATGAATAATTAAGTATTGAAATGTTTGTTATCCACTCTCACTCCCCAGCACCTTGGTTTAACACTTGCTTTCTAGAGCTACTGACCCTTCAGAAATATAGAAGGACCTTCAGCAATGTTTTTTAACATATAAGAATTTTATACTTCTTCTTTAAATAACTTATTATGGGAAAATCTAACATGTAAGGCAGAAAAAAGTAGAGATGCTCCATTGAGTCAAAGGTGAGGGATCTGGAGCCCAATGGCCAGCACATTGTGGTGTCCCCTAAAGTGGACATTGAAAATCTAACCCGTTCAAATTACACTCGAATAACAACTGGTGAAACTGAAGTAGAGTCAAAGTAACCAGATAGTGTGTTCCTTCACAGTGCATTCCTTCATTAAGTGCCCTGAAAGACACGTGCAGGAGGATAAAGTTCCCATTTTGTTGAACTAACCTATTATTATACTATGCAATTTTAAGTGTGCAGTTAGAACTCCTTTTTTTTTTTAATATTTTAGCATCTAGGGCTGATGTTTTCCCTCCACATTCACCTCCATTTCACTAAGCTAAAAACTCCATGAGGCCCCTCTCCACCATGGGGATTCGAGACTTGAACAAAATAAGTGGATTGACTAGCTGTGGAGGCATTTATTTGTGAATCGTTCTTTCCAGGGAGATAGGTACAGCTATGAGGTCAATTTAGGCAGAGGAAAATTAGAGAAGTCCTTCCATGTAGATAGATTCTTAAGGGTGCAGGCATGTTGCACAATGGTATTTTGGAATTAAGAGAATGTGCAGTTTGAAAAAGCACAGTCTGTACATTTATTTTTAAAATCCCCTAATACCTATAATTTTCATAATATAAACCTCAGAAAAACTTGTCAAAATATTTTTGGCTGGCTGATGGGAATACTTAGAAGACAGTGGTTCTCTAATACATAATAGGAAAGTGAAAACAGAGTGTCTAAGAGAATTTTACTAGGAGAGGTTGAAGCATGAGGTTTTTATCAAGATTGCAGGGTATTTTAAGGTGGGAGGTAGAAAACGAAATTTCATGTAATGACCTGGGGCCAATGTCCTACACACCTGTTAATACAGAGGATTGAGTCTGGGCATAGAATGTGTGGAAACCAAACAAGCAGTTCATGTCAAAATTCAGAGATCTTCTACACCAGGATCTTCATTGTGAAGAGGAGGAAACCTTCTTGGACTATGTTGCTTGTTCCTATTCTATTATACTCTGTTATGACTCTTCTCCACAATACTAGCATAAAAACACACAAGATGACTGGAAGGTCAATATGACAGCAAGGAAGGCTCTCGCAGGCTGGAGTCATGCTGTGATCTTGTCAGAGTCACAGGATTATGATAGGAGACACTGCCCCAAAGGTTTCTTCCACAAGGTGAATAAGTAGGTAGTGATCAAATTTATATACACAACACAGTCTTACCTTCTTGTCATGCAACCCCCCAAACGGGATTTCTCTCAAAATTTTGTGTAAAAAAAAAAAAAAGCTGAACAAAACTGATGTATGTGTGAGTTCACTAAGGCCAATGCTCCAGCTATATTTAGTGACCTGCCAGCGAAAAAATGTTTCAATTTTCCAATAAAATCCTTTTGTAAGCCAGAGCTTTTAAAAATGTCACAAACACAGCTGTGCGGAGGACGCAGAGAGCTCTGTACCTATGACCATGAGACTGGCCTTGGAGAGTTCTTAGAACAATAATGCCACCCTGGAGTGAAAAGAAGAGGAAAAAGAGGATAAGCAAAAGCAATGTCCTTTCATCATTAATCTAACCTAGTTGAGCACTCCCTGCCATTTCCACCCATCTCAGTTCATCTGGAGCCCCTGCCTGGTCTGCGAAGCCCATTGACCAGTCATAAGCTGTTATTGGTTATTTTCAGGTGCATAAATAGATGAAATTAGAGGTCTAAAATTGAGATTTTAGCAACACAGGCAATCTTAGATAGGGAAAGCCAGAAAGGAATAGCTTTGTTTACTTATTGAAGAAATTACAGCATAAGAGGTATATATTTTAAATTGGCTATTTTTCTCAGAGAGGAGCATTACATCAGTTCAATCAGTTAAAATATATATATATATATGTGTGTGTGTGTGTGTGTGTGTGTATATATATATATATATATATATATATATATCAATAAAGTAACAGTAACAGGAAGTAACACCCATCCTCCCTTTAGTATTAGTGCTCCATTTAATAGCAATTAAATGGTCAGAATATGAGAAGTGTGAAATAAAAATCTTTCCCCGACTCCTATTAATAACAAGCTGGGAAGTGAAACAGCCATACAGGCAGCCCTTGGCTGACTCAAGGGACAAGGTTCTAAAGAGAGCTTATCAGGATGGAAGTTCAGGTGCTTCCCTGAAGACCTTGGCAGAGCTCTGGAGCACAGGAAGCCCCAAATGATCTGATCCAAAATCATCGACACTTAGCTCTGATCAGCCAATGGGTTTAATCCTCCCAGGAAGTATTACAAAACAGTCACCCTAAAGAAAGCTCCAATCAGTGATATGAAAGCAAGTGGACACACCCGTCCGTACATGTGTATGTGCATGCATGCGTGTGTGTGTGTGTGTGTGTAAGAGGGTGATGCAAAAGTCACTATGGGCTCTTCAACTAGCCCCAGAAGTCTCCTCCCTGCTTCTTCATATCTACACCTGAAAGTAAAACTAGCCACATAGGCTAGCCTCTTATATTCTCTGAAATTATTCTGTAATTTTAGGAATATTCTTATTTTTAAATGTCTGGTCCTAACTGGCTCCTTCCACTCTAAAAACCAATGTTTACTTGCATATTTGGATCTCCCATTTCAGATAAGAAAGGCAGAGGGCAGGGAATAATCTACTCTTGAAATATGTGAAACCAGGTCCCACCAGAGAATTGAAAACCTGTTGAGTTATAGCTTGTCTATCCCCACAACCAAAAAAAAAAACAAAAACAAAAACAAACAAACAAAAAAACTAAGTAATAAGTAATGTTGAAATTGTGAATCCAACATTAAGGCAGTTTATATTTTACTTGAAACAGAAGTGATTTTAAGCAATCTTCCAGGCATTAGAAGAAAAGGTTAGTAGTTCAATGATTTTCTAAGTTTCAGACAAGGAAAGGTATCAAACTATATCCTGTTTCTACCCACATTCAACAATGTCTGGCCTAAGAGTCTTAGGCTTATGGTACTGATAACAAATAGCAGAAATTAAAAAAAAAAAAAAAAAAGTTTTAAAGTTACTAGATCCTAGGGGCCTTTGGACTTTTTTATAAAGTTGACTCACGACTTTTTAGCTTTCTCCACTAGGGCCAGAGATGGCAAAAGGAAACTAGGTTCTTATCACACCTGTAATAAATTTTTTTCTGTAAACACAAGATTAAAAATATTGTAAATATTGTTAATTGTATTTGAGATGCCAATTCAAAGCATAGTTATGGCAGTTTATAGGTAACTTTAAAGGAAGCCAGCGCCTTTGTAAAAACCAGTTTTTTGATATGGATATCCTTGATATCTATCCCCAGAGAGAAAAGAGACATGCATCAACTTAATTTAAATACACTGAAATAGTTTGGTATATCAGATTAAACATTTTGATGAACTGAACCAAATTTAAATGGCTAAAAGAACTAAGTGTTGAGTTGTTTAACTAGAAAGTCCATTGGGAGGAGAGACCTCAGACTTGGGAGTGGGGAGGGCAGTGTCTGCTGGCTCATGCTTTTTTCTCCCATCTCTCCATAGCACTGCCCAATGTCAGTTGCATCCTCAGGCTGGCTCTAGTCATGACTATGAGATAGGTGTCAGAGATAGAGGTCAAGTGCTTCCTCTTCCATATCCAGAGTGCATGCCTCTTCCCCGTGTCCCAAGCTAGAATCCTGAGCATGTCTCTGATTAGAGCGGTTTACGTTCCATGCTCAATCCCTAATTAACGATGGTGGCCAATTGGCCTATGCCAATCAGGGTGCGGTCTGGAGCTCGGGGTGACATCATTTCCCAAGAAGGACATAAATTATGTGGAAGATAGGTAGATACTAGTAGGAAAATTGGGGAAAGGGAAGAAAGAATACTGGGTGTTCACTACGTGAACGTCTGGCCTCAAAGACAAGAGCAAGCCCCAATTTTACTGAAAATTACTGTTGGTATTACTAATAAGAAAACAGTTTCCAGATTACAAACTAACAACAGTAACAACAACAAAATTCCAATGCCAGTATGTTTCTTTTATTATTAGTTTTGTGTTTGACTTAAGATGGTTGAATGATTTCATTTTCATTTATAAGCATTACATTAATTCCCATGCAAACACCCAAGACTGCATATGCCTGATTTCAAATGGCCAAAATTGAACCAGTAAGTCTGGACATTCGAGATCGAAACCAAAACGTTGCTTGATCTTCCCAGTAGTAGACATCATGGTCATCCTTTGAAAAATCAGCAGACCCTGCCCTCTCAAACACCAGGCTGCCACATGTCCATACCAAAACAGAGAGCTAATGCTTTATGGCACCTAAGCCTGGCAAGTCACTTCATTCATGAAGACAGGGCACCTCAACACCTAGGTTTCCACCCTACAGACATGTCCTGGTTCCCACTCAATAGCAAAATCTGCTGATTTTGAACAGGCATAGTGGCATCTTCTACTTGGGGATTATGAATCCTTCCTGCCAGTTTTCTTTAAAACTCTCAGCAGAAGCAAAGAGATCTTACAAAAAAGCTTAGCTCTCTAAGCCAAAAGAAATACATACAAAAACTCCTATTCAATCCAGCTTCAGATAAAGTCACTTGGCAGGTATAAAGCTTTAAAAATTTCTCTCAGTGAATACCAAGGGCGAAACGGGACCCCAAATTAAAGGAAAACTAAACGAATGTAAAGAATCCTTCTACTGATTGAGAGAAATGAAAAGATGACAGCATTTCAACAGTGGATGTCAATTTATATTGAAATACACACACTGGAACTCTGACAATGGCAAAGATTTCATTAGTGCAAATAACAATTATAATGGTATGTTCTTTAACAGGATTTAAATAAGGCTTCAAATAATTAACACACACGAAAACTACCACTTGGAAACCTTAATTCTGTTTGGAAAGTTGTCAAACACACCCTCCAAACCATCCAAAGTTCTGATCTGAGGACAATTACATTCAGTGAAGTTGCTCCAAAACACAATTTGTAGTATTATCACTTTCAAAGTCTACCTTGTTTAGTGGAAAAGGGAAAACTACTCTGGCCACTGGTCAAAATAATTCAATCCAGCTAACACGCCAGGTAGCTCCCAGGTTCAGATGATTCTCGAATATCTGTAGGAAAAAAAAACAACCGAAACAAAAAATAATAGAATCCTTATGTCAGAAAAAGATTGTTTCCCCATCCCTATTAACAAATTTGTACAAAGTACAAAACAGAAAAAAGCAAGAAAATTCATGGGCATTTTCACCTATGGCTCAAGTTCTTAAAAAACAAAAACGAACTATGTGACAATAACTATAAAAAGTAAACAACAAAAACGGAGGCAGAATATGAAATAGTAATATACTGTTTCAGAGCCTGCACCATCCTGCAGAAACAGGAGACTTAAAATGTGTTCTTAACAGATCCAATCTCGGCTGGATATGTAAAAAACGAAAAGACAGCATCACAAACCGCACGACACATTATAAGAGTTTTAGAATCAGGAAACAAAACAAAGTCAGCAAAATGCTCAAAAAAATTTATCATCGATTCTGAAATGGGGCCTCGTGACATCATCGGGGTTAATAAAAACAGAGATGGACTTCCCCGGGTTCTCAGTCACTAGCTGCTGCAGTTTTTTGGCCAAACGGTCATCAGGCTGGTTGGGGTCCCCTCCGTCGGACTGCGGGGAGGGGATGCTGGTGGTGCTGCCCCGCCTCTGGAGCTCCAGCGTCAGCCGGTTGGCTGCCTTGACGTGCTCGATGGCGGTGCGCAAGTGCTCTGCGGGGTCCGAGCGGACGGAGGAGAGCTTCCGGGCATGGAGCATGACTGTCTCCTCCGAGAGGTGCTCCAGCATGTTGCACTGAGGGATGAAATAATTGGGGCACATCTTGTTGACCAGACAGTGTTGCAGGTCATCGATGAGGCCCAGCAAGAAGTGGGCTGCATAGTCTTCTTGAGCCAAGTAGTTGGCAGGAAGTCTGTCACAGGCCCAGAGCATCATGCTCCGCAGGTGATAGGGGCTAATAGCCTTGGGTCTGGACAGGAGTTTAATGATGATGGCTTTGCAAGCCTGGTAGGCCTGCATGAGGCTGCTAGAGATGCATTTCTTCAACTGCACCTCGCTCCTGGCAAAGGACAGCCGCCATTCATTGTCCTTCTTACCCTTGTAGGAGCAAGCAGGCACCAGGTAAAACCCACTAATGACCTCTTCCTCAGTGATCTTCCCATCCCAAAAGTGGTTCTCCATGAGCCAGCTCTGGGCCACTGCGGGCCAACCTTTGAAAGACACCACAGGGACAATATCGTACAACATGCGACTGCTCCCCACACCCAGAATGATGGAGATGATGGTTCCATTCTTTTCTACCTTCTCCACCTTTGGCATCCCTCGCTGGGGTTTCTTCTGTATCTCTGATAAGACGATGCTGATAGAATCATAGAACCAGTCAGCCACTTTGGTTGGGGAGAAGAAGTAGTTGGTGGCACCATTGATGTGATCTACAATGGTACAGCAGTCCTTCCATTTAGTGATCGTACCCTCGTCAAAGAGCCGAAGGCTCAGCCAAGAGTGGCACAGGGCTGAGTGGCGCATATCGAGTGTCACAGGCTGATTACGGTCATGTAGCTTAAGGGCTGGCACCAGAAGGGTGAAGTCCATGTCGTAGTCAGTCCCCCGGGCATAGACATTAAGCTCATCTAAGTCCAGGTCCACCACACCTTCCCGGACGCCTCCAGAGAGCAACAGGTACTCATTGGCCACTGGAAGTTTTTGGTCCAACTTTTGCACCATTCCTAGAAACAGAAAAAGAAAGCACTATTACCGGAAGCACAGACACAAATTCTTATGCATCAATATAAAAGGTGCCGAGCTTACAAACACCACTCTTCATTATCAGTACAAAACCAGATCTCACGCTCCTGCAGAGACCCAGCTAACAGCACTTTGTTCTTTCTCCTCGGTGCTAGAATCCATCCTTTTCCAAGTGGGAGAATTATGATAGATTTTTCTCTCACAGTGAAAACAGAATCTTTTTCAATCATAAACCAGGGCTCCTCTTGCCCTAGTCATCACCTTGGTTAACGGTACTGCCATCCACTCACTCAGTCAACCAGGCTGAAAACCTCAGTAAGCTTCAGCTCTTTTTTTCCCTGTTGTCTATCTCTATTGCCATTATATAAAGCCAGGCTTGTTCATCTCTTGCCAAATCAGTCTCCCTCCCCCAGGCACTCCTTGCTTAAAACCATTCTCTATAAGAGCCATTCTCAATGTGGGCTGTGGACGTTGAAAGTGGGACACTCTCAGGGGGCAGTGAGGTCATAATTCTTTTCATAATAATACTATTGCATCGTTTGCTTTTTCCACTGTGTTGACACTTGAACTGATGGTACAAAAGCAATGGAGGACAAACTTGCTGATGCTTTAATTAAATCAAGACAGAGGCATGAAACTGCACGGGCAGTCACTGCATTCTTTACTGCTGACACACACTAGCATTGATAAAAATACAGTTTCACTTAAGAAAATCCTTAATGAAAAAAAGGATTCATTTTATTAAATCACAACTCTTGAGCCACTTTCTTATATTCTGTGTGAAGTAATGAGAAGTAACCATAAAGCTCTTCCTCTTCATATTTAAATACAAAAGATGTCTTTAAAAAAAGCATTCATGTGACTGAGTTGTGGACTAAATCAGCTGCTTTGTTCACGGAACATTTTTACTTTAAAGAACAATTGATATAATATAGGTATTCAGACCTGGGTACTTGATAGACACTTGCCGTAAAAAGTGACCACAATGAGCTTGTTTTCATGAAAACAAATGAAATACCTATTGTCAATGTAAAAATTGGAGCTTTCGAGAAGAAATTAAATTTGAGAAAACTCATCTCCTGCACCATGAACTTAACGCCTTCTCAAATCACATACTTTTCTGATGACATTGGTGTTAATGTAACAAATGTGATTTTTTTGATGACATTGTGAGCTCTTTGAGAATGAGAATCAGGTCTCAAATACGGATTAAGCAGGCATAAGGGTCTGCACCCAGGAGGCACACAACTGAAGCTATGATTGAATGACAAAGGAATAGGTGGAATTAATAAAGTTTAAACATGAAGTGCTTAAATGAAAGCTAGACATAAATGACTGTTCTACGAACAACATACATTTACAGCCCCTGCCTCCTGTTTTTTATTATACATTTACTTGTGCTTCATCATCTGACAATCTACCAGCATCACTCTCTGTAACTTAAACTTTTCCCCAAAGATAGCAAAGAACTACCACAAACCACAATTCCATTATTCACTGTAATTACCTTTAATCGACATACTTTGTTATTCATAGGACAATCTCAAGGCAAATAAATAAACCATGTTTATGTGTTTATGCTACCACTATATCTCAGAACCTAACACTCATTTATAAAAATATCCTCTTTTCCATTCTTTAAAATGCTATTTTTCAAACCACGTTAACCATTTCTTTCCATACAGATTGGAATACAACAAGCTATCACTTTCTTTTTAAAGCAACCAATGAATTATCCACCATTACAGAGTTAACAATTCATCAAAAAGAAAATCCAGTGTATCTGATTTTTTGGGCTGTTTCTCACACAAACTGTGCTGTGCCACCCAGATCCCTCTTCAATAAGGGACTTCTTGTCTCAGCTGCTAGGAGTGCTGTCAGCGCAATCCCTTAAGGATTGTCTCAGCTACAAAGAGCCACCTCAACCAAGGTCATGTCCTGTGGTTGGGGTAGGGATGGAGGGTACACATCCGATAACTGATCAACGCGGGAGTGCCCCAGTTTAGGATATATATTCTGAAGAGTCATTTGAATCCAGAGTTCCCAGAGGGGTCAGCTAAGACTGAACTGGGTCTACAGGGAAACCCAGCTTCTCCCTCTGCCCGATTCTGCTTCCATCTCCTCCTTTCCACTAGTGTTGATCCCAAGGGTGCTCCTTAATAAATATCAGGAACTGCTTCCAGAGGAACCCAATGTAAGACACTAACATACTACCCAAGCGAAAACAACCTTCACTACAAATCAGCATGGAAAATTCATTTTCCTGTTAAAAGTGTTTTTTAGAAGCCAGGCTTAGCAAATTATATAAACACCAAGACAAAGATTCGTTTTGCAATTGTCATTCTGTTTCAGTATTAACCTCATCTTTGCAATGTTGTAAATACCACCACCCCAAGTTGCAGCTTCACTATAGAAAGATAAGACTGACTTCTCAGAAGCCAGAGTGGGTTGTGAAAATTGTTTTCACTATTTTATAGACTTATACGTAGGTATAATTACTTTAAAAGAGAAACATTTGATAATGAAATTATTTACTCATCGTTATTTCAAATATTCTTTCATTCTAGCATTTGGAGTACCATAAACATAAATGGTTAGTAAATAAGATCTGAACTGATTGGAAGCAGTATAGTCATTTGAGTACAACACTGCTGTCCCCTCTTGGCATAAATAACTCAATAATCTACACATCTTTTTGCATAGATAGGATTGAACTGGCTCTGAGCACACTAGCTAGAACCTGTCTATACAATCAGAATAACCTGTGCATTAACAGGCTAGAAATAATTTGTTTATAAACATGCCTCTAAATTTTGCCTTGGGTTGTCACAATTTTCTTTGGATAGTCATAGATAAGAAAAGCTAAAACTGTCTTCTGCCCTCTGCTGGATTAAAGAAGTTATAGTTTCACTTGTTGCTATACTACACACTAGACTATTCCTTTCCTCCCAAATGCTGCTTAGATACTGGGTTAAAATGTTGGCTAAATGCTAATATTTAGGAATCAGAGTAATTTGAACACTTCCCATTCTTTTAAAGTGCAGAGAGAACTTCTGCAGCAAAGAGAAGATGGCGGAGGCTCATTTGCCGAGCTCCTAGAAGTTAGAAACCAAGTCCCTAAAGCCACAGTGTCAGGGAACCTAATCCCTTGTGATATCCACATTTACATTTAGCCTGCCAGAACCTGTTAGTCTGCAGTTTTACAAATGATTTGGTAACACAAATTGGAGCCTTCCCCAGCATTACACAAACTCGAATGCCCTTCTTGAAAACTTTTCTGGGCTAAGTCGAAGTGAAAATAAGCTGACATCAGCTATCACAGCAGATGGGTTGCCATGCAACTAAAACACAGCCAGGGGCTGGGAGGGAAAAGGAGGAGAAAGAAAATTCAATTGTATACTTTAACTGTAGGCATCAGTTCCAGTAAATGCCAACTCTAAATTGACCCAAGGATTTTTGTGTAATTGCAGGAGGGTAAGATACAGTGACTCTGGCTGTTTAGCTATTAGTAAATTATCCGAAGTCATGAGTGGAAATGAAAGGATGATGCACATTTACCACTGAGCTTGTCAGCAGCAAAGAAAAGGAGGAATGGAGAAAGAGCTTATTGCTCGAGTGGGTCTCTCCTTTTCTTGGAAGCATTGGCATATACCTGTTCTTAAAACACAGAGTAAAACTGCCTCAATTCCTGTAACTGATTCTTTGATTTCAGTTTATTTCATAGTTCCTGCTTAAGAAGACCCTAATATTACTGGAGCCTTCAGTTGAAGGAATGAGTTCGATATCACCCACTTAGTTCTTTGCTGATTCTCTTTAGAATATCTAGTGCAAAATGCAACTCTGTCCCTGACTCCATTATATTCTAGTGAATAAAACTTTATCACATTGCACTGATTTCAAATTACTAACCTCCATCACTCAAACACAGAATGCGATTCCTAACAACAGTGCACAAGAACTAGGTATCACTTGAACTCACGCAGGTGGTTTAATAAATACTAAGTAGATAAGTGAAGTCAGTACTTGTACAGATTCCTTAAAACAAATCAAGACAAAAAAATTTTCATCTATGTTGATGGGAGAAAGATCTATTTATCAAAGAGTAAAACTTTTATAATTAAAGCTACAGAACTAGATAAATTCTCAATATGTGTGTCTTTATGTATATAAAAGATTCCTATGTAGATTAAAAAAAGACCTGAATATCTCAACAATAATTGTTGTTTCATAAAAAAGTATCATCTCTTTTGTCCCAACTTATGTGACGCACCAATAACCGTGCCTCATTATGCCAATGATTCTTAACAGTACAAAGGACACAGAAAGGACAACGTTGACAATATCCTTCTGTGATTCTGATCCATCCCCTAGGGAGGCAGTCTCCTTGGTTGTTAATAAAGGACATAAAACCTTCTTATAAAGTATTATGATTTATGCTTCAAGGGAGTGAATGTTTTTGCAAAGCTTACCTGACAGTCTGAGAAACATTCCAACAAGTAGACATGGCTATCTTCTAACAAAGTCGCCAGTCCATGGGATTTTTAATGACCCCAGTTTGCGGGAGATTTTTAACATTTCCCGCATTCATGGCCAGAAATCATATATATGAAGTCCCTCATTTTATAAGTGAAAAAAGCTGAGGTTCGAAAAGGAGAAAGAACTCATTCAAGGTCACACAGCCCTAGTGACAGATTAACAACACTGTCCTATTCCGACATTTGCAGCAAAGGTCAGAATGGCACATACATACCGTTCTCCCTATGACACAATGACCCAACTTGCCATGAATGTAGAATGGCTTAGCAAGGAAGTAGCAGAAGTCTCAAGGCACAGTGCCAGCTTTGTGCTTTCGTTCGTCACAGCTTTAGTGTGACCTTGGAAAAGCAGCAGGACATATCTGCTATCCACATTTATCACAAGAAAGAATGGACATGATCTGACTTGCAAGAAGCTATTAGTACTATATTCCCAAATAAATATACTACTATATACAGGAAACACAGAATTAAGATACCAAGAGAACATCCCAGCTTTTCAATAATCTGCTGGGTGATCATTAACAATTATAGTAATACGTTTTATAAATCAAAGAGTCTGTTTTATTTGGCATAATTTCTGAGATAACTGCATGTAATTGTATTTAAATCTTTTAGAAAACTGATTAATCCGTGTATGGTAACAATCTACTGGTCAAATATATGTAGAGCTAGAACTGATTCAAAGATGCCTCCTCAAAGACGTCTTCCTTGCTCTTTTCCCATTTTGACACTAATATACATACAAGAGCATTGGAGTCAGAATAAGACAGCTTTGGGTTTAAATCCTGGGTTTGTCCTTTCCTACTTAAGTAAGACTGTCACATTATTTAACCTCTGTGAGCTTCCAATCCCTCATCTATTTAAAACAAAACAAAACAAAAAAACTATAAAATTGCTCTTATAGAGTTGATATGAAACATCTAAGCACATAGTAGATATTTTGTTCATTTTCCCCATATGTTCTTCCCTTTCTCCAACACCTATCAAACTGGATTAGCCAAACAACACATATTCCCCAGAGCTGTTTTGAAGATTTAACTGAACAAGATAATCTATCTAAATCTTCTAGCACATGTAAGCCATACAAAACACGTTAGATGAAGGGAAATGAATGCAACGTTCTCTCCCTCACCATAACCAGACTGCTGCTAGCCTGGGGAGGGCGGCTCTGGTGGATGTCGTCATCATGTAGCATGGCGCACAGCTCAGCAAGAGGCTCGGCTGGATTCCAGCCCTTTCTTGTTCCCTCAGAACAAGTGTCCCATGCAATGAACCACTTGCACACCTGTGTGAAGGGTCCTGATCTGAATTCTTACATCAGCACTCTCCATACCTATTTTTGCAGGGGGCTGTATTCATGGCTTATTTTCACTCCTACAGGAGATAACAATATAAAGCATTTGGCACAGTTACTGGCAAAGAGGCTCAGCAAATGAAAAATATTATCATGGTCAATAGCCTATTTTATTACTGCAGTGACTAATATAGACCTTGGGGTTAGAAGGCAACTGCTTTTTGAGTGTATCATTTGTTTTAACCAACCTGAATACCTTATTAACTATAACCCAGGGATTATGTAATTTGCTACATGGCATAATATGAAATACTGTCTGCATATGTCCATAAAATCATTTACTAATAATCCAAAAGTCAGACTGAGAACAAAAAAAGCCTCTAATTTATTTGTGACCTTCTTTCTTAAAAATTAAAACTAAAGTTCTAAAACTTGGCAGGCTTCGTCAAAATTTACTAAGGTATTTTGAACAGAATGAACATGAGTTATGAGTTAGTCCTGGATTCAAGTCTAATTCATTCATGAGCAACACAATTAATGACTCTGGGCTTCAGTTTCCTTAAATGAAGTTGGAGGATAACAACTAAAAAGTTGGTTGGGTGGCCACAGGAACGAAACAAGAAAATGCACACCAAGTTACTTAGCGTGCGGTCTGGTGCTTGCTTACTTGGTAGTCAATAAACGGACATGGGTTCTGGACACGTGCATGCACACACGTTATCAATACATTTTCCCACCTACTAAATCTAGCCCTTTCCTTTCTTTTTAGTTCTTAAAAAAAGAACTGCCAATCGGAACTTACTGTCAAGACTCAAAGGAACTGTAATTAGCCCCACTTGGCAATTTCCCCCAGCCCTAATGACGCGAAAGCTACATTTTCAATTTACAGGAGGAGAGTTCACGTTAGAAGGCTCATTCTTGAAAGATAAAAACAACAAAGTGAAAAGCAAGAGTAATGTCAATATGGTATCAAGTGGCTACATCAGGATACAGAAATGTATCGGTGATGACCAGATTACTTCTCCTGATCTTCAAAAGCAAGAAACTTGCGATGGAGATGTTCAGAATTAAGTCAACTATATACCAATCACCTCTGTCGGTGACAGCTGAGTGCGATTTACATTCCTTTCTCATTTGGTGATGTATATGTACCATTCTCATATCTAAACAAAGTTAATAATAATTCCTTATTATTATAAATTTCACTTGACTTTACCTCTTCCTAATATATGTAAATACATGAAAATGTTGCAGGTGTGTGTGGAGGAGACACTGTTGATGCCCTACTCTGCGTCCCAGGCCTGACTTTGACTTCACTTGAAGCTATAGTAGGCAGTTTCCTGCAAGCTGCCAGCCTCCCTCCTCAAGGCCAGGGATTCTGCTCCTTTGCCTGAGGGCTGTCTCTGTTCCAGGAACTACCAGGAGGCTCAGGGGAGTTAATGCAGAACTGATATCGCTGGGGACAACCCTCCAAGGGTGGAGGGCAGGAGTCAGTGGAAAAATGCCCCAGACTCTCCAGACTCTGGTGGAACAATTCCAAGGTGGGTTCAACACAACTTCCCAGGGGTTCCCACAAGATTAATGTACTCATTTGCTCATAACAGACCCTTTATTGACCCTTTATTTCTTCTCTGTTTCAATTGCCCTACTCCCTCTTGTGCTTATTAGTATCACTTCTCAAATGAACTAGCACACCAAGGTGGTTCTTGTTTCTCAGACTCTGTGTGTGTGTGTGTAGTAGTAGTAGTGGTAGTAGTGGTAGTAGTGGTGGTGGTAGTAGTAGTAGTAGTAGTAGTAGTAATAGTGCTAGACAGGCTCGTCTCTACTAAATTCTGGATAGAATCCAAACATCTCACACATGTAATTAGCCATGAAAACAGAAGTATAAGCCAATGATACTGAATGACTTGCTCTTTCCCACATCGAGTCATTGATCTGGTATACGCAACTTATAAAACTAGATGTAAGCACTGTTCTCAAAAAAGAGTTCATCGGCTTTCTCCAATCAACACACATGTTTTCCAGGGCGTTTACAGTTAGCACTTTCCCTATTTATTGTTTTGTTAATATACCAATTCTCCTCATTTCCCAAAAGACATCCTAAATCTTCACTAAATTCTGGAGAACTCTGGAGAACTCTGGAGACATAAAAATCCATACATTACTTAAAGATAGGCATTTCTTCCTCCAATTACAAAGAAAACAATGGGAACAAAGTTTGAGGAGAAAAAGTGAAAACATAGATGAGCCTGGCTTCCGGGTTTACTGCAGGAACCAAGCTTCAGAGTGACAGGTTGTTCAAATAGACCCTCCTCATTCGGATGTAAACGTCTCAAGCCAATTTCAAAGACCAAAATGCCATTTCTCATTTAGCCTATGTTTGGGATTATTCTGCCTCTGTTTCTCTAAATCGTATGGGGAAAAAAATCCAAATATATTTAATCTCTCCATTCAATGACCTTTATCCATACTTTCTTTAGTGTAGTGCTTAGACCAATTATCAATTATTTGTTGATCTGTTGGTGTCTCTCTGTCTGATGACCTGTGGACTATGTCCTAACCATAACAGAAGTCAGTTGAATGAATGAGTAGATGGTTATAGCCTAAGACAGAGAATCTTCCAGGATGGAAAATGTCAGGGTGATATACTTAGGTGTCAATCTGACACTGTCATTTCCAGACATGATGAAAGACTCCAGAGCCACTATACCTGCAAGCAAGGAAATCATATTACATTCTCAGAACATATGAAAAGGAGAAGCTAAGAACCTGCTAATGAGCTGACTATAAACTATACGGTAACTATACAAAGGCATTCCTCTTGTTCTTTGAGAATAATTTAACTCTAGTACATTCCTCAAAGCACTAATTTTCAGCCAACAATCATAACTAGAGATTAGGAGAAAAACTACTATATAATTATAATGTGATCTAGGATGAAAGTCTAATACCTGATACTTTTTTTAAAAAGATTATGAAGGTGCATTTTTAATTTGATGCTCCAAAACAGAGCTTTATAGATGCCACCTTACTAAGCAATTTCCAACAACTGCCAGGAGATGGCACTCTCACTCCATTCATTTACTAAGAGATTCTAGCAGGGCTCTAAAGACATGAAATCCTAGAATGAAAGCTCTGGGGAAATAGAGGCTTAAGCAAAGAGATAAGACTCGGTAAGACGATACTAAAAGCATCACCCCAGGGCCTATTTGCCCCCAGGTACAACCACCCTGCGACTAACGACTTTGCCTTTTGGTCTCCCAGAGAAAATCTAGGAATTCAGAGGCTGACAGGCTTTAGAACTAAGTTGAACCAAGACTAAGAAATGCTTTGCCTGAGAAGGTAACATGGCTGACAAGCGAGTCTCAAAGTATATTGAAGAGCTGGTTGCAGGACAGAGTTTCAGCTCTCATTTGCTGCAGCTGAGATGAAAAAAATCACGAACAAAGCCTCAGGTATCAAGAATAAGGAAGACAAAAGGCAGAGGAAGTAGTCCTTGAAGTTATGAGGTTAAGGCACTACTCTTTCTGCAAAACTGTTTAATTCTGACTACAAATAAATACATTAAAAGATTTTAAAAGCCAAGACGATTAATAAAAAGGAAATTGATTTTTTTTTTATCTGACTTCAATCAATAAACTCAAAACAAACATTGCTTTATACTGTATGATGCTTTGCAGTTCCCAGAGAATGGTCATTTTCTCATTTGTTCCCAGCAATAATTCAGTGAAGGTCATTGTAGTTCTCATTGCACAGATGTGGAAACCGAGGCTCTTGATGGCTGACTAGGCCAAATAAGTGCACGAAATAGCCACATAGTTCTTTGGCTTAAACTAGATTAAAAAGTAGTCTGACCACACACAATTATTTTGAAGGAAGCGTGTGTCGCTTGGATTCTTCATCAGGTTATTTGTTCCTTGCAGGATGGGCAAAAAAGGGCAAAAAAGGGCAAGAAAGGGCTCTAAATGCAGTGGGCTCTGCCAGCGGCAATCTACAGATGGTCAACCTCTGGGTCTCAGTTACAACTAGACTCAAGGGATATTTGATAAGCTTCGTTCCTTATCTATACCAGCAAAATAAACACATATCATTTCTAGACAATAACTTATCTTTAAGTGTCAAGACAATAGTTATTAATCAATCTTCCATATAGCTCAATGTTGTAATACCTAATACATCAATAATGAGAGCTTATATTGTCTCTATCTTCATCCAAAAAAATAAATGTTATTTCAAAATCTAATATCCTCAATCAAGTTTCCGAACAACAAAGTAGTAACATCTTAAAATTCTGCTTTTTCAAAAGACAGCTCAGTGAACAAGTCATGAAAGTTTTCCATTGTATAAAGGTGGAACGTTCCATACAAAATTTCAGATTAGTACAACTAAACTTGTACCTCTAATTTAAGGAAGGACTAAGGGATCAAATAAGTGCTTCTGGGGAAAAACAGACATGGAAAAAAAGTACTAATAGTCTGACAGACAAATAAAGAGCAGAATCTACTTCTGAACCACAGCTGTCTACCTGATAACTCCTTCAGTCTCTGGGTAAAAACATACTTTACTGTTTGGGCTTACAAATGTTCACATCAAAAGAAGTCAGACTTGAAAAAACAACTATCAAAGCCCTGCGGGGAAGTTGGAATTTGCAGTTTAAAATTACAAGTAGATCATTTGAAAGTGGGGCAAACTGTTGCAGTGTTTTAGATCCATGCCTGCCCGATACAGAAGAAAAGTCAAAAAGCAAGGAACATGTGTGTGGGGATGAAAAGGGGAATTCAATATTCTAGCCAGAAACTGTGAGCTAAAATGGTGGCTATTAAGGAAGATATAGGAGGGTTGTTTTCTTTTAACTTTATAGCGTTGAAGGATGTTGTCCAAATCAGTTGCCATTCTGTAACTCTTGGACTCCGGGGATGAAGTTTAAGTTGTATGTGTGTACCCCACACAAAAATGAATGAATCATAGACTGCTGGAGCCAGAACTGATTTTCAAGGTCTTATACTCCACCTGACAGGGCCCAGAGCAGATTGATTAAGCCCGAAAGGCAAAGATGCTGGGAATAGAATCCAACATCTTGATCCTCAACCGAGGGTTCTTTCCATTCCACTTGCCTATAACCAAGAGTCTCTAAACAAGGAGTCTGGGGAAAATAGGAGTCACCACATCCCCACTCCAGAAGGACCAAAGCATCATCTTCAAGGAGATGTGTGTTTTAAACCAGCAATGTGAAATGTTTTAAAAACTTGAGATTGTCTGCTCCCTCCCTCAGTTTCAAAGCAGAAAGTTTAATTACGTGGACTCGAGAAAGGCAAAGCTGTCAAGTTAAAGGAAGGGGTTTGCTCTATCAGTAAATCTCTAAAATCTTGAAGAGTCAAGATTACCAGGAAAGACAACTTCGGTGGAACTTTGGAAACACGACAGTAAAATGAGATTCAGAAAAGACAAGACATCTCTCATGCCTCACAACTGGTGGATACATTACTATGTCCAGCCTCTCAGTTATTCATATTGCTTTGGGTGAAAAAGATTTTTTTTTTTTTTGCTGTAGATACTATTTCATACCTTCTATCTCCCTCCACCCAGAAGATAGTGGCTGATTTTTGTCCTCCATTCAATCTTAAACTTGTGCAAAGCAATTGTGTAATCAACCTAGAATCCTTAAGGGTTCTTGGCACCCACACCGCCCCTCACTTGGGAGCACATATGTAGGTCAGTGAGTATCAGCTGTGAAGCTGACTTGGCAGTCAAGCAATAAACCTGTGGTGATGGGCACAATTACAGCTCAGTCTCTGAAACCAAAGATCACACAGTTTGATAGAAGTGTACAATTTCCAAGGCTATCAACTGTCCTGGAAGTGAACTCATATACGATGGATTAAATACAGACACCCGTATTCATACAGTGTCCCTTCCAAAAATCCACTCAGGTTAGGTTTTATAGTTAAGTGGGAAAAAGGCTAAAGGACAAGCATTCTTTTATAAGATGGTGCTGGCTCAAGAAAAGTCATTAAAGGACTCAAACACAAGTGTGGAGTGAATTTGAGACCCAGAAATTCCTATTTTTATGGTAGTGACCAAAATGACACCTGTGCACAGACCCACATCTGGTCGCGAGAGCGGCTTTCTGATGAAAAGTTCCATAAATCCATTTTAAACAGGGGAAGGAAGAGGTGTGGGGAGAAACCCTCCGACAAAACCACAGCCAAGTTCTCAGCATTTCCACTAGAGGTCGTGCCTCCCTAATTTTTCTTTTCAGTTGTTGGGCAGACTTCAACCAAGGAAAGGAAAAGGCCTGATGGTTGGGTATAAGTATTTTAACTTCATACCTAATCGCCCCAATATGCTTTCAAAGTGAGTCACAAATAGATTTGGATTTCAGAGACAGTGTTTCTCACTGGCAAAGCCCAAATGCCCAAGTGCTGTTTCCAGAATCCTATTGAAATGATGGGATGTCATACATTTACTGATAAAATTCCATAGCTGTGGGACGAAAGGGGCATATGAAAAAGAAAGATGCCCGAAGAGATAATGTGATGGAGAGATTACAAATCTAGAATACAGAAGACCCTGAATGTGAACCCTAGCATCGTGATTTATTAATATTAACTATGTGACATTTGGATAAGTTGATTTTTTGAAACTTTAGTTTCCTAATTTTTTTTTTTTAAATGAGGATACCACCTCTTTCAAAAGGCTATTATGAGTCATGACTGAAACAATTACATAAAGCTCCCAACATAGTGTCTGAAACTTTGCAGATGTTGAGAAAATGCAATTTTCTTTTAAAAATAGCATTCTGCTCACACTTCTCTAGGTCAATCAATAACACTGGTTTTTATCTTGTTAATTGGGCATGTGACTTTTTAAAAAATGTTCCAGTATTCATTTATTCAACCATTTCCTTCCCTCCCCTGTTTTCTTTTTCTTTTGATTTTAGTTTCTTCATGCTTTGTAAGTGTCAAGTAATGTGGGTTGAATGAATTAAAGTTCATGACAACTCTGCCAGCTTTGTAAGAAAACGCTTTTAGTGAAAAGTTACTACAAATTACCCGATCGGTAGGAGTAACGAATGAAGGGAAAGGGGAGAAGAGGATGGAAAAGAGAAAAAGACAGATGTACTGATTTTTATGGTCAGTTTTTAATATTATCTTTTCTATTCTCTCATAAATTTGATATATGAGCAAAATGTAGTGAAATCCTGGATACCGAACAGATTGTTTTGCTACCACAGTGGTTCTCTAACTAGCATGCAGAATCATCTGGTGAAATTATTATAAAACAGATTGCTGGTCCTCAGTCCCCAGAGTTTCTGATTCAGTGGGTCTGGGGCAGGCCTGAGAATCTGCATTTCTAACAAGTTCCCAAGTGATTCTGATGCTGCTAGTCCCGGACCACATTTTAAAAACCACTGATTTAGCAGAGCCACAGAATTTACAATTCAACTGTGGGAAAGAAAATGGAATCAGAATTAGAAACCTAGGCTCTAGTCCTGATTTTCCATTAAGTCATCATATGGTCGGTTAGGTCACTACCTGTCACACGTCATTTGCTTACCTGTAAAGAGAAACGTCTGTCTACCAATGAGATCATGAGGGTCAAAAGAGGAACAGGTAAATTAAAACTGAAAAATTAGAAAATGCTCTCTAAGAACAAAGTATTATGATTAGCAATTCCAAGCAGCCTATGATAATTAATGTGAATAGTCAATCTGTGTCAGAGGGTGCCCAGATTTCTGGTCAAGTATCTCTGGGTGGGTCTGTGAGGGTGTCTCCAGGAGAGTTTAGCATTTGAATTGGTAGACTCAGGAAAGCAGACTGTCTTCCTTCCCGATGTGGGACCAGGAGCAGCATCTACACGCCTCCCTCCTCCGCCCCCCAGTCCTGAACAGTACAAGAACAGGGAGGGAGGAGGAATTTGTTCCTTTTTTTCTGCCTCACTGCTCCAGCTGGGACATCTCATCACATCTTCACCCAGATTTATACCACTGGCTCCCTGGTTCTGAGGCCTTTGGACTCAGACCAAATTAAACCACCGGCTTTCCTGGGTCTCCAGCTTGCAGATGACAGATACTGGGGCTTCTCAGCCTCCATAATTAAATGAGCTGATTCCTCACAATAAATCTCTTTTTATATCCTATTGGTTCTGTTTCTCTGGAGAGCTCTAATACACAGAAAATTACTTAAAAGATTTTCTAAAGATTGGTAAGTGATAGTCTTTGGTTCTAGTCTGGGTTCTGCTTCTGGCTCACCCTGGACACATACCTGACCTTTCTGGGTCATAGTTTTCCATCTAGCAAAGGATTTAGAGATAAGATGATTTCTGAAGTCTTTCAAATTTAAAAATGCTATGGTCCTGGGAACAGAACTGGAGCAGGGACTGGGCTCGGGTAGGTAGGTCTCTCAATACAGGAAAAAACCTCTCCCCTCCCAGAGCTGAGGGCAAGCTCTTTTATTGTATCTGCATGGATCACGCAGCAGTAACGTAAGGGTCACAAGCTTTGCCCACACTTCAGCACAGACCAGTTGCAGAACCCATAGGTGTTCCGCGGCTCCCACCAGCCCTCAGCATATGAGTCCTCAAACATTCCAAAACCAAGCTCTATATTGACTATCATAACCCAAAACGGTAAATATGTCATCATTAGACAGGTAATACCAGAGCCTTATACCATCCATTTGGTGTGATAAATGCTTGAGATTCTGTCTCCAAAATGTCCCTTGCATCGTGCCTTCACCACACATGCCACTGCCACTGTGTCACTGTCACGGTCAAGCTCAGGCCCTCACATCTCTAAAAGGGATAGCTATTAACACCTCTTAATTGGACTCTACTCCTCACCACCATCACCCTGCATAAGCTGCCAAAGGAGCTTCTTAAAGGATGACTCTAATCACATCACTTCCCTGCTTAAAATTCTTTGATGACACCCTTATCGCTGCAGTCAAGGCCTCCTACATCCTAAAGTCAAACTCCATTTCTACATTTATCTCACTGCTCCCATATGTCCCTCAGTGGCTCTCGCACCAAAATGCTGCCCCCAAAATATGCTGGTTCCCCAAATATGCCCTGTGCTTTCTGGCTTCCCCCATTTCTTGTTTGCCCTTCATCTCCTGGTGAAATCCTGCCAATTCTACTCCTGAAAGCTTTTGCCTCGTAACCCTCCACAGTTGGAAATAGTTCCTGATTAACCTGACACTGTATGAGATTTATGATGTGACTTGTACTGCAGCTATTTGAGTTCATTCCCTTGTCTCATGTAGGATCATGAGGTTTTGTGAACAGGGAAGAGAGCCTTACTCAGCTGTCTCCCTCCCCCACCCCCCGAGTTCTCTGGGGGTTAGGCTACCGAGATCTAGTCTGAATGGATACAGTCTGTCATTGTAATATGACCTAGCTTGTATGAATTAGCAAATAGTGGAATCATGTCAGCACAATAGAAGTGTTCATATGCGATTTTTCCAGAATGTTAATATTTTGTACAACCAAAGAATAGCAACTAACCCAAACATACTCAATCACAGCAGAATATAGAAACCCATGGAGAGAATGACACTCACATTCTTCCTGGCTCAGACCAGCATATCGGCTGTCATGGAAATGCCGTGTGTGTGTGTGTGTGTGTGTGTGTGTGTGTGTGTGTGTGTCAAGAGAGAGAGAGAGAGAGAGAGAGAGAGAGATTTTAGTCCATTTTATCTTTGTCTCCAAAATTCAACAACTTTAATCCTTCTTTACCTTTTCCATCAAGCCTCCATTAACCTTTTTTAAAGGTAAAGTTCTATCTTAGAATGATATTTCTTCATTTTTTAGTATTGTCATGGCTTTTGTTAACATCTCGGTTATAAAGTCTAATGGGTTTTGAGTGATTTTCTCATAACCCTCTGATTCCCACAATCCCTGATGTTTTTAGAAAGCAATTTCGCAGAACCTGAGGATTTTAAAGAATGCACACACTGCATCATTACATAAGTGCCCAGACTAAATTCAACCAGGGACCAAAGAAGTCAGACAGCTGGTCAGAAGGAATGACTGCTGATTGCAAAGTCCCTCAATACAATTCCCCTGAATGCTAACTGCTCAAGCCAGCTCTCAATAACTGAAAATTAAAGAGAAAGGTTGAAGGTCTCCTGCCAGAGTCTAGAGGTGCCGGTGGAAATGCTCCTGGAGGAGACAGAGCTGACCGGAGCTGACCCTAGAACATAAGTGACTCTTACTTTTCCTGGAGAGCTGAGCAGGTCTGGAGAGTGCTAGAGGCAGAGGTCGCTGGGCTCCTGAAGAGAGGGAGGACATTCAAGGGAAAAAGAAATGGAAAAGGGAAAAGGAAAATGAGATAAAAAGAGAAGCAGGAATCAACATTTACAGAAAGTCTGCTATGAACCAAGTATATCGTTCTATCAACATTTACATGCAAAGATCTTTCAGTTTGATGCTCTGTCATTAATTTACATGAAAAGAAAGTTAGGCTCTGTAGTTGAGGGATTTGCCTAAGGTAACTAAGTGGGGTTGCTTGAGTCCCAAACACTGGCTTTTCACTGCAGTGGTGGCTTGGTCCAAATGGAGCACCAAGGGTCAAGCCTCCCCTGGAGTCCTGTAATGAGTAGAGGGTGTGGGTAGGTCAGAAATGTAAAGAGACTGTGCACCAAATAGACAGAACCTGGGCCTCCCACCCCCACTTAACCATTTTTATTTGTTTTACACATTGGGCTTCCTCTGATGCTTCTATTTGAAGTAAGAGTCCCACTGTTTTGAAAGGGAGGTGGGGAAAAAGGTTTGAAAATCACTGCATCATATAGAGCTGGCTATTTCCCAATTCTGCCTGAGGCTAGCCTTCAGCAGAAAAATAAATCAGTGCTTACAAAAGATCTACTCTCTACGGAATGCATTGTGGGGTCCCCACCTCCCTGCTCTAATCATTCCAAAGCTGTCTAAAAAGGCTTCATTCTTTGCCAACTTCACTTGCTCGTTTGACTATCTCTTCGTCTTTCGAGACATTCCAAGGCGGCACAGGAGCTTGAGAAGTGCAGGCAGCTTGGACAACACACCCTCTACTTCCGAGCACTGGGGAGAAACTGTGGACCGCAAGGGGGCTCTGAACCCAGAGCAGCACATCTGGGCGCAGTCCTAGTGCTCGGGAGAGGGCGTCATTTTCCCTCCCCAGGCCATTTCCTCACTACCAATAAGCTGGTGGACCAGTTGGCCTTTATGTTCTGACTTTAGGGAGTCTATACAGAAAAAGAGTGTGTTCTTGAGCCAAAGGAAAGGAGGGGGGGATGTATTAAGAATGAGTTTGCAGTAAGTCAGAGCTAATAGGTGTAAAGTGCAGAGGCAAACACAGACCCCTCAGACAGATTATTTCTCTAAAATTCATACTGAAGAACAGATGGAGAAAAAGACAATCAGAGTGTTGTTATAACTTAAGCAGAATGGAACAGAACACATCTTTAATTCCTCTAAAATAAGACTCCTCACAACACAAAAGGTAACTGCAGATCTTTCTACAGAGCTCTGCAAGCCCAGGGGTGAGGCTCTGTGTGGCAGGGACAGGACACGTGTGGAAGTTTCTTTAAAGTGGTTACAAAGAAAATAAACGGGCACTGGATTTATGGCCAGTCTCTGGGCAATGAATGATTTGTCACCTTCTCCTTCTGGTATTGATTGTCGCCTCACACAGACGACGGATGACTGCTGATGAAAGTGCATGCGTCTCGGTGACTGCTCAGGCTGGGTTTGCAACCCTCCTCCAGCATCCTACCCCATGTTCTCTCTCTGCAAAGGTCCCGCTCTCCTCAGAGCAGCTCAGCTGGCCTCATCTGCACACATCTGGAGGTACTACCCCTGGGATGCTATATCGCAGCTTCACCACCTGTTTTCCGTTCCTAGAAATCTATGTAAAACAAATGGAATACTTTGACATTATCTACCCTTCAAAGAACAATGTACATGCCACTTATCAGAAAATTCTCTTTGATGCTGCTGCTTTCCAGATTTTGTTGAGGCCACTATCCAGCCACTCTTGGCCTCTTAATAACATAACCCATTTATTGAGCATCTGTGTTGGTCCAAGGGCTTTTTGCTTATTACCATTAATCCTTATAACGCCCGAGTAGTATGAAGAAATGGAGACTCTGAGCTTAAACACTTGCCTGAAGTTACACAGTTTGTGGTTCTGATCTTTGAAGCCAAGTGTCTAATTCAAAAGACGGAGCTGATTTACAAACATCACGCGCAAGTTAAGTGGTGACGACTATCCACATCGGCTTTCTGCCATTCCTCTCACTCATCCTCACAACTCCACTATTGCCTTGGGAGATGGCAAAGTAAATGAAGCTTTCAACAAGAAATAAAAGAGCTGGGAAGTACAGGGGCAGACAAAGAGAACTGAGCTGAGAGACATTTTCAGGCCTGAATTTTCTGTCTTCTCCCTCTCCTCATGCCTGAAAGTCTACCCTTTAGGTTCAGTTTCACAGTTGGAAAACAAAACAAAACCAAACAAAACAAAACAAAACAGAAATTGCTTCTCGGAAGTTATAGCTGTAATTACCATTTACTCCTTAGTATAAATGTGTCCAATCAGAGTGCAACATTCTCACCTCAGTGTAGACAACTGCCAGCCAGAATGGGGGTTTTGATTCAGAGTGGACTGAGTGATTTCTAGATTAACAAAGGACCATGATGGGACATCAGAATGCTGGAAGGCCCTGAGGACAGTAGTTAGAGACAGAGAGGCCTCAATAGGTAGTGCCAAGGAAATTATGTCAATTTCAAAACTCTGCTCAGTTCTCTTCCTCTTCCTTCCTCCTATATAGATTCCCACTCCCCAAAGACAAGCTAATAAGATGAGCATTACAGTTGAGCTGCAAACTGAGTTAAAACGGCACCTGTAAACCTACCCATTACTTGGAATGTTTTCACATGGAAATACGTGATCTGTTTTTAAGCAGTCAAATATATAGCCATCACATTCCTAAATGTATGGCTGCCAAGGACACTATTCACAGAAAGTCACAAAGCAGCTAATTACACACGCCACAAACTTAATAGTATTAATCCAAAGGAAAATGAGGAGTTAACTTCTGCTTAAATTCTTCATTCCTAATAGGAGTTGTTTCTAAACGTAGTTGAAGAGGAGACTCTGTAATATCCTGGAGAGTGTCTTCTTACTGTTTCACTTTAATTATTGGTTTCTCTCCAAAATGAGATTCAATAAAAAAGATAAGTTCATTTAAGAAACTAATTTTGATTGGCATGGTGGGAGAGAATTCATTATTAAAATGGGATATTTATGGGAACTTTAGTACTCTCACGCCTTTTAAATACCTACCAAGAAGTTATCCTAAGAGACACCAGAGCAAATGCCAATGACTGGGCTTTGTGGACAGTGAAATCCAACACCAGACCGGTGGTATCGGGGTGATTTTGAGGAAGCATAAGGTCCAAAGGGATGGACAGGACCAAAATATCTGAAAGAGCCTGCCCTATTCCTAATAAGCTGGTGACTCTCCCTGTGGCCATGAACATGTCACTTACCTTTCATGGCTTTTGCTTCTCCGTGTACAAAAGAGAAAAAAACATTCCATCACTCACATTCATCTATCTCAAAAGTGCATGAGTCTTTAGCACATTCAGTCTAATCACTATATTTTGTAGATGAGAATACCGAATGCCAAAGAGGTGCTGCTAGTAGCTAAAACCCACAAAACTAGTGGGTGTCAGAGCCATAACTAGATCAAGGTCACCTAATTCTTAAACCAACACTGTGACACCCCGGTATGAGTCAGGTGGTGGTGAGACGGGTGGGCTACAAGTGTACAAACACAAATCCTTTACATGATATCCTGGCCATCACACTAACGTCAACAACAATCAGCTAACATTTGATTTCTACAGTTTCTACTAACAGATATGATAGGATATGATAATATAATATGATAGAAATCATTTTGATACATTTATAAGCCAGCATAGTATTCGAAGTTAAATTTGCATTTTTATACCTGTTATTTTCACACTGAATATTCTGAGTTCCAGTTTATTTATGGCTTTCAGCAAACACATTTAAAATAAAGAAAAATGGGATTACCTGTAAGGAAAGTCTGTTTAGAACAGGTTTCATTTTAATTAATGTCATACAAAAATGAGTACAATTTGCTTTAAAAACAGAGTAAATAAAAGTCTGAGAATCTCTAAAATGACTTGCGACTGGAGAATTCCTAACTGTATCTAACAAAATACGTTCCTCCGTGGTAAGTCTTCTCACAAATAGACAAGAAAAAGGTTGTTCGTGATTGGCTTGGAGCTCCAGGTATACATTCATATATGTAAAAGGTTAATTTTAAAAGACCAGTATTTGTGCCAACCTGTTTTATTCAAATTACTTTGTTGTTTGTTTTTTTTTTTGATAAAATTGATAGATAGAAAGGGTGAGAAAATACAAAAATCCTGGAAATAATATTTAGCTCCTATGCTAAAATATAACAAAAATATTTCGACTAGAAAGAGATCACTAATGATAGCCTAATGACCTTTGGGACAAAAAGACAAAAACACTGCATCTCCTCTCTATGCTGATATATGTTTAATAAAAATCTGTGAGAACTCTGTGAATGGAAGTATTAATCTTTTGTGTTGGCCACACGCCCGACTTTACCAAGAGAATCCTGGACAGTAGGAATAGTGTCAGATCACTGAAGAACTTAAATTCCAAAGGAAGAACTTAAGATTTCATTCCTTAGGACCTGTTATCCACCTTCCTCTTTAGAATGCAAGCTAAGGACAAGAAGAATGTCCCCCAGTGCTTAAGGCCCTCACTGTCAAAATTCGATGCATGTTTGTTGGATTTTTAAAAAAAAAAATACTAAAGAATGTTGGGAGGTCTAATAAGACTTCAAATATTTTGGCAAAAAAAATCAAGTTATTTTTTAAAAAACGGAAAGTTTAAAGTTGGGGTCTGCTGGAAAATAAGGGAGGAAAGAATGGAGTATGGAAGAAAGCGTTTTAAAGGGAGTAACATCTTGAGCTGAGCCTTGAAAGAAGGTGGTTTGGAGATGTGGGCAGGGTTCTGGAGCTGGCTCTGTCTGATTTCTGAAAAAAATAATTAACTTTTCTGGGCATCAACTGCCTCCTGCATGAAATGATTAGTATAGATAACTTAAAATATTTTCCAGCTCTAACAATTTGATTAAAATAACTGATGTTTTATAAAGATGTGCTTGAGTTTAATTGTGGTCCATAGAGTATATTTAAGGAGCAAAATGTAGAATATATTAAGGTTGTCATTCCTTTTTATAAACGTCTGCACTTTGAGTATTAAACTTTTGCCATCCCTTCTCCAAAAATCTTTACTGCTTCTCTCTACTTTGTGTTCCGACACCAAGTACGGCCTGTGTTTTATCACATTCTTATAATCCTCTTTTACACTATATACAGAAAAGATGCTCAAAACATCCTGGGAGGTACACAGAGGGAAGTCCAACCAAATACTTCTTTGTCCTAGTCTTCACCTTCTTATCTGAAGGAGCAACTTAAAATATGACATCCTCCGAGTAGCTTTTCTTGACTGCATCAAGCTTAAGGGTCCTCCTGTGTGTTTTCATACTGCCGTGGGCTCCCCCTAACATATTCTTGATACACTACTTACTTATTTATCTATTAGAATGTAATCCCTTGAGAGTAGGGGCCTGGTGGTGTTCTGGCATATTTCTAATTGTTAGCACAGTAACTCTCACATTGCAAGCATCCAAAATGCTTCTTGAATGAATGAGAAAATGAATGGCGAAAACAGAAGCCTGGATAAATGTGTGTGGCGGGGGCAAGGGAATGCGATTCATTGCAGGCAAATTCTCTTGCCAAGCAAGTCACGAAATGGCGCATGGAAGAGACCTCAGAGATCATCTGGTCCAACCCCCTCATTTTCCAGAAGCCAAAGAATCTTGGCACAGTGCCCAACGAAATATAAAAGAATGTTTCAGGAAACATATAAAAGGATATTAGGAAAAGCAAATATTCTCTCTAATAAATGATGATACCAGCCCACGCAATTTGCAAGCGGAACTTAATTAAAATATTCACAGTACTGATTTTATTTGGCCTTTATTAGTACCTTCAAATGTGTCCACTTATTACCTAGTGATGTCAAGTCTACATCATCCACGCTCGATTACTCAGTATGTAGATCAGGCAAGATTCATCCCTTGTCACCCTCCTGTGTTTCTCCAGACTTTCAATGCTCATTAGCACCTCCAACAGAAGGCTGAGGAAATGAAACTCCAATTTATCTGTCAACTGTTGAACCAGCATGTTGCGTCAGTCCCACCCCCACATGGAAGTCTTTGGACAATTCTGAATCAACAAGATGTTGGCAGCTGTGTTCATATGGTTCAGTAACTGCATTGTTTCCTACTGTGCTCTAAAGGTTGTAAAATGAATTTATTAAATAACCTATACAAAGAGAATGTGCTGTAGGCTAGCAGAAACAGCTCTGGGCTGGTGTTGGGAAACTGTCTTTACAGGCTCACTTTGACCGCTAACCTTGATTCTAGTTTTTCCAGTCTCAGGCTCCTAAGTATTTAAGAGGATAATAATTCTGCCCTGGGCTGTAGAGAAATTTCTGGCATCTAAACTATATGTGCTTTCCCTCTTGCCACGCATAGTTTTAACAATTAGCAAATTCTTTGTACATGAGAACCTAGCACACTTACTTTCAGCCTAAATTATTTCCCTTGAGTACAACAGCTATGACAGAAACTGGTACCCAGTCCTTGATGGGATGCACCAGAATCTAAGTGGCTGCTTCATACTGGAAGCCAATGGTTAGGAAAGGAAAATTGAGCCCAGGCACACGAAGCATATAATGGAGGAATTTGAAAATACACAGTATAGAAACCAAGTCTATTGTGTTTGGTAAGTTTGCTAGTTTAGTTGTCTTAGGTTATCAAAACTAGTTGGTGTTTTATAAATCTAGGCTTATGCTGGCTTTGTGACAGAATGAGAAATATTTTCAAGTGAAAATGAAAAACTTACTCGGTATATAATTGTAAGTGTAAATGAGAAAAAAATAAATAAAACCAACCCTATTTCAGTTAGTGCTAAACCAGCCTCTAAATCTCAGAAGGCAGACAGAGTTTGAGATTACAGAGAATGTCTCCAGAGAGTTGCCCCGCTGAGGGGCAGGTGGAAAGTCTCCCTGGCTCTCTGGTGTCAGCTGAGCCCTAAGTCGCACACGGTCTCTTGCGTCATTGGGATATTTTTTTCTGGACAGAGAGGAGGCTGAGAAAAGGTGCGATTGGGGAGGACACCTTCTCCTCAAGTGGGAGTTTGGCGCTCACTCAGGGCCCTAATTTTGGCCTCAATTGTTTTCTCACTTTTTCTTTAAAAGCAAAAAATAAAATAATGAAATAAAAATAAAATAAGGCTCTCTTTCAAACTTCTTTTGAACCTCCTCAACCAATCATTTTATAAATGGGGCTCAATTCAGGTCCACAATCATTTACTGAAATCTACATATAGCCCCACACTTCTGGCCAGGTGGTCAATCGCTGACAGATTACTTACCCTAGGCTCGACCATCTCCATAGTAGAGATAATGACTGTTAAAGTTTAAGATAAGGCATATAAAGCACATAGCCCAGTGCTGGATACTAGAGAAGTCTGTCGTAGGTAGGCTAGGTCCTCTATTTCCCAATCTCTCATTTAAATATATCTTACAGACAGAGAAGTTTAAGTAGCTACTTAAGGACATGAAGTTAGAAAGTAAAAGATTTAGGAACTAAAATTAGGTCTGGCCCACTTTAAATCTCACCTGCTTTCTGTGACAAGATGTTGGTGTGAATCTCTGGGACATTTTGTTCTTTCTAGACTGACTGGGTGGCAATACCCTTCAAGGCACTCTTCTGAATAAATTAATGGTACTGTTTTGCCTTTTTTCACCTCTCTCTTGAAACAGGAGACTGGAATATGAATGTAGACGTTCATTATTGGAGCTTTGTTTTTTAGATTCTGGCTGAATGCAAATTTACTTCATTTTCTAATTAGGAGCCTTCTAGACAATTGCAGGTCAACAGCCTGATCAGCAGCACAGTGGAGTTTGAGTTTTAAAAAGCCACCCACAGTGCTGCACTGAGAGTTGAGGAATGTGCTGTGGACAAAGGCAGGAGGACAAGGTCTCAGCTCACTTCTGCCTCAGGACCAGGGCCAAGAAACCTGAATTCTTAACTCACGGCTGCTGTAGCAAGTCACTTCCTCAGCTGGAGCCAGTTTCCCCATCTGGAAAACAGTGGATTTGGACTGGTTGATATATTTTTTAAAGTCATGTTTATTGAGGTATAAATTACATACAATAAAATACATCCTTTTGAAGATACGGTTTGATGCACTGGACGAAGGTATACAGTTATATAACTGCAGACACAAGACATAGATTTTCATCACCCCAAAAATGTCCTCATATCCCTTTGTAGTCATCCCCCTTCCATCTCGAACCCCAGGCATTCTCTGTTTTCTGTCCCTGTAGTTTTTCCATTTCTCGAATGTTATAAACATAATAGTATGTAGCCTTTCATGGCCGGCTTCTTTCAGTTAGCATGAAGCTCTTAAGATTCACCCAGGTTGATGTCATCAAATCGATAGCTTGCTCCTTCTTATTGCTAAGTGGTATTCCACGGTATGGATGTGACACACTTTGTTTACCTACTCATGAGCTGACCCACAATTGGGCTGTTTTTAGTTTTTTCAGTAATACAAATAACTGTTGTAAACATTTGCATGCAGACCTTCGCATGGACATAAATTCCATTTCTTTCAGGTAAATACTTAAGAGTAGCACAAGAACAGATGCGAAGTAAGTGCATGGACTCAATACTGAGAGCCTTTCCAGCCTTGATAAGTCTTATCTTCTCTTTTTACTTCTCTGGACATACCAGCTTTCGGCTGAAACCAGCCTAGGTGAACTGTAAAACTATTACCTACTAGCTGTGTAAAGTAAATGCCTTCACCTCTCATGGGCTTGGTTTCCTCCTGTGCAAACAGGGAGTGATCACGCTCCTCTCAGGTTGGTGGAAGAGTAAATGATGGCGTGTATGTGCTTGGCACACAGTAGTACTCAGTAAATAGCAATTTTTACCTTTTACAGTTATGGACTAGCATGGCTGATGAAGTAGTAGAAGGTGATAAATTTGATCCCCTTCCAAAGGTCCCCAACAACCACCGGCATGTGAAAATGTAGTTCCCTGTGTCCCACTACAGAGACCTCACCATGTTCTCCTCCATTTCATAAGGTTCAAGAATTCCCTCTTACCACATACTATCTAATATGTCCCTCTTATTTGATGAGCAGGAAGACAGAGGACAGAGGTTTTATCATGGGTAAGAAGAAAGAGCGCCAGGGACAGTATTCAAGATATCTGCCAAGCAGCTGAAAGTGGCTAAAAGCATGGCAGCATTTATGGAATTGTGGGTTGTTTTCCTGAGTGTTAATGGGTGTGTGTGTGTGTGTGTGTGTCTATTATTGTGTGTGTGTGTGTGAGGAAAATGAAAGAAAGGAGGATGGGGAATCACTGATGGGCATCCTGAATAATGCACTGTGTGCCATTGGTTTTTAAGCACTGTTATCCACCCCCACCTACCAAATTACCTCACCACCATTTTGAGCACCCAGCTGTTGCTGTCTGAAACCTGACCTTCACTGTGAAGAGGCTGGCAGAGGCTCGCAGCTGCAACGAGCTGCAATGGGCTGCCTACCCAACGATGCATGGATTCCTATCTGCTCAAACCTCTCTTTTCCTTAACCAACTTAGTTAAGTAAGCTGGTTTCCTTAGTTCCTTCTCCCCAGTTTGTCTCTCTGCCACAATAAAAGGAGGTCAGTACCCTTGAGAGAGGACTTCTGGTTGCAGTGAAGCTCTGCAGAGAGTGCTACTGGAGGCCTTCCTGGCTCTATTCATTTTGCTACTCAAATTCTCGATCACTGACCAGACGCAAGGGCAATCATACTGGAGCTATTAGAATGAGGACCCTCAGGCTGCATTCTAGACCTCCTGAATCAGCCTGTGTTTTAACAGAAAACCCACGGAATTCGTAGGCACATTCAAGTTTCAAAACTGCTACAATGGGATAGACATCCCAAAGAGTTTTCATTCACTCAATTTAAGAACTTGACTTAAGGTATGAGATGGTGAAGCTGATCAAAACAAAACTGTATTGGAAAAGGAGTGTGGTGGAAACAGCCAGCCCCTAATGACTTCCACTTTCTGATATTCATGCCCTTGTGTAGTCCTTGTGGACACTGGGTCAGGGTTGGTCTGTGTGGCAAATCAAACCTGCAGAAGTGATAATGAGAGGTTTCTGAAATGAAGTCATCAAAAGCACTGCAATGTTGTCCTGCCCCAGTCTCTTGGATCACTTGCACTGACGGAAGCTGGTCACTCTACAATGGGCACTTTCAAGAGCCTGTGGAGAGATCTACAAGGGGGTGAACTGGGGACTCCCACTGACACCAGCATCAACCTGCCAGCAGTGCGAGGGAGCAAGCTGGCCAGGGGAACAGCTTTCAGATGTAAGGCCCAACCAACACCTTACCTGCAACTTCATGAGAGACCCCCAAGACAGAATCCCCTAGCTAAGCCACTTGCAAATGCTGGGCCCAAGAAACTGTGTGATAATATTTAATGTTTTAAGGCACTAACGTTTGGTGTAATTTGTTTACTCAGCTATAAATAACTAGTACAAGAACAGAGAGCTTGGTCTGAGTCCGGGCTCCCCCAACTAGTAGTGACTTTCCACAGTCATATCAATATCTTAATGTCTCGGAAGGTTTATCTGTAAAAGGAGCAACCAAAGTTCGTCAAATCTTCAACACTTTTGAATATACAGATGCACCATTATTTTACATATCACTAAAACAGAAAAAAAGATGCCATCAAATTCATACATCATCGATTCTAAAATGCATACTAATTTTCGAGATGTAAAATCATGGGAAAATGTGCATCTTAAAATCAATGAAATACAGCCTTATACTTGTTCTGCCCACCACATGGAGATGCTCTAAGGGTCAATGGTATAACAGATGAGAAGGCACCTGGAGGGAACTGCTGGCAGCATCCTGAAGCACCAGAGCTTGAGAAAGGGAAATGATATTATGGTTCCAGGCCAGCTAATTAAGCTGGCTCTGCTGGGGGTTATCATCTCACTTGTCAGGCTATTGCCTCAAGCTCCTATCACAATTTATGTTCAGAATGACTGCTACAAAGCACAGGAATAGTTGAGGAAAACCACCTATGGCATGCTCCTAAACTTGCTTGAGCATTAGAAACCACTTGGTGCATTTGTTAAACATGCACCCAGGCCTCTTGCTAGGGACTTTGACTCAGTAAATGTAGGGCAGGCGTTGGAATCTATATTTTAACA